>NW_026005980.1:25931-47618 GCF_001458135.2 Marmota marmota marmota | reverse complement strand
TATATATATATGCCAAATTGTAAAGGTTTTCAAGGAAATTGTTTTTTCAAATGCAGAGTGTGATAAGAAAACCAGATTCTTTTAACTAGATCCCTGGCCTTTGGTCTGAGCTTCACAGATATGTTTATATTTCAAAAATAAGAGAAGAGTTTACTAATTGGGATCTATGGTAATAGTTGGCGGAGGAGGAAAGAAAGAGGAGAAGAAGCTCTCCCCGTATTAGTGGCTGTCCATGAAAGGTTAACTTGCCCAGAAAAGTGAAAGTAAAAGCTGCTTTTGTGTGAACTTTTGCAGACTATAAACATCTGGGTCCCTCCCTTTACACACGGGGTATAAAGTTCTGAAACTGCCTGAATTCAGGGTTTTGGGGGATTAATTGATTACAGTGAAAGTTGTGCCCTCTGAACCTGACTGCAGCAAAATACAAGTGTTTTCTTCTATCTTCGGTGTCCCCCCTTGTCTTTCTCCTACTACATAACCAATGAGTCATATCTCCAGTGCTTTTTTATATTTTATTCAGAGACAGGTTCTCTCTGAGTTCCTTCAGATCTCACTAAATTGCTAAGGCTGGCTTTGAACTCAGGGTTCTCCTGCCTCAGCCTTCTGAGCTATTCAGATTACAGATGTGCACAATCTTACTCAGCTGAACTAAGAGTCAAGGTCAGTTTTCATGATGTCTCCATTTCCCAGAATACTCCAGCTCTGGAACATGCTGATACAAAAACAATATATTAATATTGTCAAAAAAATTATCACTTCAAACATCAGGTTTCATCTTGCATTAAATAGTAAATGCTAATGCATATATAATACACACTACATACAAAGACATATCCATGGAAAACTGTAAAGAAGCCAGGATTTTCTGATTTCTGACTTTAAAAATTGTCCTGAAGAACCAGAAGACAGAAAATTTCTCACAGTATACAGGCATTAGACATAAAATTATAATAAGAAAGGAGAAACAAGCCTAGCTGTCTTTTGTACTAGTTCTCAATCTTCATCCAGCTAACCCTCTAATCCTGTTATTTCAGTGAAAAGTAGAGGAAGGGGCATCCACCTGATGGGAAGGGACAACACTGGAGTAGAAGCAGCTTGATGGTCTCTTCCTTTCTTTGAGAGAGAGAGAGAGAGAGAGAGAGAGAGAGAGAGAACACCATACCACTCTCCACAGTGCTTTGGCCTGGGCTTTCTGCCCTGAGAGACATACATTGTCACCCATGAAGGAAGCATTCTTCTGTTTTCCTAGAGATCTCTGTTGGCATGTCTTTAAAATACATGCATGTCTTCTGAGATATTCTTATATTAATATAAATTTTGTGAGAAATAGAAAGACCAGTGGACCAATTACAAAATACACTAGTTAGTTTTAAATGTAAAATAACTTGGGGTGTAAGAAAGGCAGCTAGAGAGGAGAGCAAATGAAAAGATATGATCAGTTCTTACCTGCATGTAAAGAGTCAAAGCCCCATGACAAACATGAGGTGAAAAGAAACCCTCCCCTAACCTGAAAAATAGAGATAGACTGTACTTACAAAAAGCACTCAACCCAGGGGACTTGTCCTCCACAAGAGAACAAAGGAAGGTGGAAACAACTAATGATACATTTCTTTAGTTTCTCCATTTCTGCTTTTATTTTTGGTAGAAGGGATGGAACCCAGGGGTGCTTAACCACAGAACCATATCTCCAGCCTATTATTGTTATTATTATTATTATTATTATTATTATTATTATTATTATTTTGTGTGTGGTGCTGGGAAATAGAACCTAGGTCCTTGTGCATGCAAGGCAAGCACTCTACCAACCGAGCTATATCCTCAGCCCTAAATTTGTTTTGAGAAAGGGTCTTGCTTAGTTTTTTAGGTCTTGCTATGTTCCTGAGGATGGCCTTTAATTGGGATTCCCCTTCCTGAGACTCCTTTAAATAACCCAATAGGAGACAGGAAAACCTACACAACATTGGGGAAGACTGTGCACCCCATAGTACTCAGACAATGAGCATCCAGGGGGAGGACTTTGAACACTTGGGGGTAAAATGCTGCAAATGTGGTAAGATGTTCAATCAGGTCCACATAAGAAAGAAATGGTCTCAGAGCCCACCATATAAGAAGCTGATTTGGGATTTTTGGACCTTGAATCTTTCTCTCTTGCTCAGCCCACTCCTCTCTACCCTACTGAGTGCTGCTTTTACCTGCACTTTCAGTAAATTTGGACTTTTCCTGTTACTTCTCTGTGTATGACTCAATTCTGTGTTCAGGACACCAAGAAACTGGACCCTAACTGGACCCTCATAACATTGTGATATCCTCACCTGATGTCATATAGTATGACACTCTGATATGGTACCAGCTGAAACAGGAAATCAAGTAATAACTTCTCTATATTTTGCACTACTTAACTTTTTATTTTGAAATGAAAGTCATAGAAAATTGGAAACATTGTGTAGAGTCAGGGTATTTACAGAGATCAGAACTATATGATGGTGGCCCAAGTCAAACAGTAGCATCTTATCAGAACCAGGAAAGTCATTTTGATACAATTCTGTTAATGAGACTATAGGTCCCATTTGCTGTTCACCAATTTAATATGCTTTCTGTATGTGTGAATTCTTCTCTGTGTGTGTGTGAGTGTGTGTTTGTATAATCAGTTTTATGCTGTGAACAGATTTCTGTAACTACCATAACCAAGAAACAGAACATTCCTGACCACATCAGAATTGCAACACTTTTATGGTCATACTCCAAACCAAATTAAAAGGTGAGTGTGGTTTATAGCAGCATAATTCAAATAGGCCAAAGGTGGAAGCAAACAAAATGCTCCTTGACCCAAAAATGGAGAAGCAAACTATAGCATCTCCATGCAAGATTATTAATCCTTAAAAAGAAAGAAAATTCTGTCATGTGCCATGATAAGAGGTAACCAGAAGTGTCCAATTCAGAGATGGTAGGTAGCATGGTAGTTGCCAGGGGTTGGGGTAGGGAAATGTTGAATGAGTATGAAATTTCAAATTTGCAAAAAAAAAAAAAAAAAATTTGTGAGATGAATAAAAGTGATCATTGCATAACACTATGAATCTATTTAATGACACTAAAATGTATATTTGAAAATGGTTGAAATTGAGCTTCACACATGCCTTGTTCAGATCATGCAGTGAAAGTCACAGTGTAGTCTGGGAGGTTCTTTGTGTAGGCTCTAAGTAGATTTTTTTGCATCACTACCCAGAGCTAGAGTTTTAGCTGAGGCAACTTTGCCCAGGTCCTGACTGGTATCTGTCCATGAAGTATCCCATCAAAATTCTCTCCTCCAAGTCCACAGTACAGACAGATTATCACTCAGCAGCTCATTTCCATCAGCCCTGATGAGAGTGTAGCCATTCAGAGAGGGTCTGTTGATATTCAAGTTGAAGAACATAGAACATTCTGAGAATGATTCACCATGCCTGGATCCTGCTAAGAAGGCTTCATACAGGAACACGTTGTTGGAGAACTACACGACCCTGATTTCTCTAGATAAAGATCCATGGCACAGTATCTTTGAGTGGAGAGACACTCTTACATATATTACTGAATGATCCAACCTTCCTATCTATTCCTAGTCCTGCATTTTAGAACTGCCTGACACAATGTGCTCACAACTACCAGGTCTAAATTCTCTTGCAGTGTCTATTGAACATGACTTTATGATCCCAGGCCTGGAGTATAGATTTCAGTATGAATGTACCTGTATATATGATTAAAATAGTATTTGGGGATATGACAATGCCAGGAAATGAGATAATGGACCAAAGAGACTCAGGATTTCAAAGAAAATGCCCTCCAATGTCCTCTACCTATCCCACTTGTGTGCATTTTTTCCCTCACCTGTTCCAGTCTTCAGAGCTAAAGACTCACTGCACCCATTCTGTGCATGGAGTTGACATTTATCCACCATGGCAGGTATCATTTAGGGGAACAAGCTCAGTGAAGCCTCTTCCATCTCCTGCCATATGGGGCCAGACCCTGTGGGCTTTGAGGGTAGCTTTCTGAGTGAATGGACTTGTCTGTCTTATCTTTGAGGGCTTCAGGGACACATGGGAAAGAACTGCATTTGTGACCATAAAGTACAGAATATTCACACCCATAATAATTGAAAAGATATAAGGAATAATTCTATCAGAGACTTTGAAGTCAGTGGAGTCCTGACACCACATTGATATTGGTCTGTTCACACAAAATATACACTTAAGATCTTGGACTTAAACTTTTCATAACTATGAGGAAATAATTTTATACTATTTTATCCCATTTATTAATTTTTGTACTGGCATTTGAACCCAGGGGTGCCTAACCACTGAGCAAATCTCCAGCCTTTTTAAAAATATTTTATTTACAGACAGGATCTTACTGAGTTGCTTAGTTCCTCACTAAGTTCCTGAATCTGTCTTTGAACATGTGAGCCTCCTGCCTCAGCCTCCCAGTTGCTGATATTGTAGGATTGTTCAAAAGCACCCACCTATCCCATTAAAATTTAATCTTTTTTAGCAGTAATAGAAAACCAGATTTATTTATTTATTTATTTATTTATTTATTTATTTAGATGTAGGGACACAATGCCTTTATTTTATTTGATGTGTTGCTGGGGATCAAACCCAGAGTTTCAAGCATGCTAGACAAGCACTTTACCACTGAGCCACAACCCTGGACTAGAAATAATAATAATCTATGGAAATAACTTTACATCATGAAAATCCAATCTATATTAAATGGTACCTGTCAAAGCAGTGATCAAAACTGGAAAAAAGAACTGAAGTTCCACTGACTGTTCAGTGTCAGCAATAGCTTAAACAGGCAGCTTCTAAATTCTGATTGATGCACTAATGTATTTTATTCCCTCTTTAATATTAGCTATCTTGGGATGCAGGTTAAGTGTTGTTCCTTTAGAAAACTTTTTGCTAATGCTAGACACAGGAATGTTCTTTTTTCTTTAAGTTATCTAATAACTTATGATTTAACAAGGTTTTTTCATTCTTGAAGTATACAGAGTTGTTTTTTAAAAAAGTGGCATGGCTGTAATGACTCTAGTAAATCAGAACATGAAAAGTCTACATCTACATCTACTGTACTTTTGGATCAGATTAGCATCAGACCAGACATTTAGAGAATATGAGAGCCCATGGGATCTGGGAGGAAAGACTTCAGGAAAAAGGTTCTCAAGAAAACAATAATTTATGTTTCACTGTAGCTTAGATTTAAAGTTAAAACTTTTTTCTTTTCTAGAATCAGATTTGGAAAATAGATCATGCAGCTTATATTCCAGAAGGAAGCCTTAGAGAGACAGATGTCAGGCAGAAACCTCAAGAGCAAGGAAAGCTGCCATTTTCAGCATGAGAGACAAAGAAAATTAAATGGAGCATCCTGCCCTAAGGTGATGGAGGGCACCCCTTCATCTTAGGTGTATATTAGAGTTTAATGGATTTGAGACTTGAGTGAGGTCCCATGGTATTCTGTTAGTCCAGAGGTAAAGATAAGAAAATAAGAGGAATGCAAATTTATTTACCCTAATAGTTTTCAAAATCTTATCATCACTGGCTTTTGGGTTCTACAGCAATGTTGCCTTTGCAAATAATATTTCAATTATCAGTGGACAAGGTTTTATCCTCCAAAGGAACAAGGATTAAAGCCTCAATTCTTATCTCTTATAGCTGTGAAATCTGAGTTAAAATCAAGAGATCTTCAAGTTTTTACTAGAGAGTGCTTTAGCAAAAAAAAAATCAATTAGCTCAGGATTTTTTCCTCTTGTTACTGAGAAGGTAAGGTGGGGGAATAGAATAGATGTTCAGGAAAGACTTAATGGAGAAAGTAACTAGAAAACTATTGGAATAGTCAGTGATAATTTTAGAGGCTACAATTAATTGGTATTTGGTGTGATGTCTGTTTTTTGGTGTGTGTGTGTGTGTGTGTGTGTGTGTGTGTGTGTGTGTGTTGTAATAGAATTTGGAATGTGGTATGGGGTTGAAAGTGAGAGGGATAATTATGGATAAAGAAGAAAATTTGAATATAAAAGGCTTCTGAGCACATGCATAGCTCTGAATGCAGTTATCTAACTCTCTTAGGATTCCAATATCAAAGGTACCATTTTCAGACCACTAAAAACCATCAGCTTCTCTTTGGCCAAAGAATATTGAATTTTTGAGATTTAATTTCACCCCCAGGGTCAAGAATTTTAAGACTGGGGAGAAGGCAACTCAAGGAAAAGTCTTTGGATGGGTAAGATTAAGAGGTACCTGTTAATGAGCCTGGGTGAGTCAGGTGGGTCTGGAGGAACAGGAGTGAGAACCACAAGTCCCCTCATGTCCCTCAGGTTCCCTAAAGGAGAGAGGAAATAGAATGAGACTGAATATAAGCATCTCTGGATTCAGGAGGTTGGGATGAGAGAACAGACATAAACCAGAATTGCTGACCTCATGCTAAGATTTAATGGATATTCAACAGATTATGACAGTGGTCTAGGGTTTTGGGAGAAAAGGCTGCAACAAGGGTAGAGTCCCATAGGGTAACCTGTTTCAGGGTTCCTCTCCTGGATTTAAGTACCAAATATTAGGTTCTGGAAGGACTAGAGAGAAAGAGAAATGCTCAAGAGAGGCACAGAGTCAGTTTGACCTTAAAGCAAAGAAGTTGATCAGAGCCTGTAGCACAGTGGGGTGTCCTCCAAAGCAAAATGTGTTCTTTTAAGATCTCTTAGGGATGTATAGATGCACTAAAGGAAAGTGAAAACAGTTTTGTGGATGTTTAAAAAAAAACAAACTTTTTTTTTCAGTCCTAAATCCCACTGGTCCTGAAATGGTAGCTTAAAGAACATGAGAGGTCCAAGAAAGTGCTTGCCAATAAAAATAACATTACAATAGGACATTAACTGCAATGTCTGCCCAACACAACAAGGAACTCTGTAAGGATGTGTCATATCATTTCCTGTTAGCCTCTCTGTATACACAAAGACCAGGGCAGGCTCTCTAGGGCTTTGCTGCATTAATATGACATTTTTGGCTCCAATTAACCTAACATTTTAGCTATTTTTTAAAAAGTTATTCTTTTAGTTCGTTATTCGATTTTTTTTTTCCTATTGGTATTTCACTGGCTTGTGCACAAAGCCTGCTGTAGAAAGTTCAGCCCAGGTTCTGTATGTTTCAAAGGAAACTCTCATCTACACTTGGTCTTTTCATGAGCATAGCTCTGGGAAAGAGGCAGCTTCCTGCAGTATGAGCTGGCTGCGACCAGAGGCAAGTCCCCTAGAGCTGGGTGGAGTGAGCTCAGCTGGAGCATGGCAGAGAATACTGTTTTCTGATAGCCCAACTCCAAGACAAGAACAAATGAACTGAATTGTGAAAAGAATGCTGGATTCTGAGTCAGTAGATCTGGATTCAATTCCTATCTACATCTTTAGCAGCTGGGCTACAGTGGGCAATTTGGTTGCTGACAGAGTTTCAGTGTTCTCATCTGATAAATGGGACAAGGATACCTCCCTCCATGCAGTATCGAACAAGAGACCAAGAGAAATGGGCCCTATTCAAAAGGACTTCCAGAAACCTCTTCCCTGTCTGCCTACCCTTCACAGAGAGTTCCAGAGCAGCATCCAGCAAGCCATGGACCAAACTCTTTCACCATCCAATTTTGTACTTGAAGTTTTATTGGAACAAGCCATGTCCATTCACTTCTTGAATATAGATGCTATTTCTCAAAAGCAAAGTTGAATAAGGTGACACAGATCTTATAACCCTCAAAACCTAAAATATGAGCATCCTGGCCCTTTGTGACCATTTGTCAACTTCTGTTCTAGAGGGAGAAATCAGAGCAGAGAGGCCACAGATCATGCCCCATCACACCCCTGTGTTTAGTTAGGATAAATGTTCTCACAAAGCCCAGTGTTGAAGTCATGGTCCCATCCTGTGGCAGAAACTTTAAGATGTGGGGTCTAGTGGGAGGAATTTGGGCTATTGGGTTGTTTCCTTGTGGGAGGTACTTGGTCCTTGATCCCTTTCCTGTCTCTTGGTTTTGTTTTCTGGTTGCAATGAGGTGAGCAGCTAGCTCCTCTGCCACACACACTTGCCATGATGTTCTGCCACATCACAGGCCCAGAAGCAATGGGGCCAAGAAACTGTGCATTGAAACCTCTGAACTGCTGAGACAAAATGGATATTTCTTTTAAAGCTGATCATCTGAGGTATTTTGTCATAGCAATGAAAAATGAACAATACACTGGCCTTTATCCCATCAAGTTTTGATGGTAATTGAACTCTAGAAGGTTTGAGAACTAGGGAAGTTGCCTGTGAGTTCCTGCCATTTTTACTGTATCACAGCCTCCTCATGAGGCCTCAGCTGACACTGTGGCCAACATTTCCCACTCAATAGGGGACACTAATTTATTTTCTGAGCTACTCTCACTCTGTAAAACCATCTTTGGATTTGAAGTCCATAATGGGACCAGTTTTGCCTCTGAGAATACAGAATTTATTTTCTGTGAGATTATAGAAAATTATGATTCTTTATTCAACTTCCTTCTTTTAGCTCTTCCATGAGAAAGGAAGGATACTTGAGAAGAAACAACATGAAATAAGTCCTTTTCTCCTTAGTGCCTTCATTTTGATTGGAAGGAGTTGGCTGGAAATGGAGAATCACAGGCCCACCACAGACATACTGAATCAGAATTTGCATTTTAGCGAGATGATTAATGAGGATGTGTGTCAGGTGGTTCCTCTGGAAACATATAAGAGATTTATATATAGCCCTTGACTTTCTGAAAAAAGAATAAGAATAGGGTAAGGACCAGAGTGGGTCCTTCAGCTTATGATGCATCTTCACCAGGTGGAAAAAAGAACAAAGAAAAAGACTGGAAAGAAAGAGCCTGGCATGAGCAATTACCTCTAAGAATTTCACTGGTAGACCAAGGGATAGTTCAAATAAACTTGAATGGCATCTCTTGGTACCTGTATGGATTGCTTCCAGGGTACCCCCACCCCCTCAAAAAATCTGTCCCTTATATAAAATGGCATGGTATTTGAAAAGAACTTACACGTTTCCTCCCACATACTTTAAATAATTTGTAGATTACTTAGGACACCTAATACAAAATAAATGCTATGTAAATAGTTGTTCTACAAAAGTGTTAAGGGAAGAAGAACAAGGAAAATTTGTATATTCAATACAGATTCAATTATTTTCTGAATATTTTCCATCTTGGGTTGGGTACTGAACTGAGAACCAACTATAATCATTTCCATGTGGCAACTCAAACATCTCTATAATTCCCTTATCCTTTTTGTTTTTGTACCAGGGATTAAACCTAGGGGTGCTTAACACTGAGTTACATCCCCAGCCGTTTTTATTTTTTATTTTAGTGAGACAGGGTCTCACAAAGTTGCTTAGGGCCTCATTAATTTGTGAGGCTGGTATGAACTTGTGATCCTCCAGCCTCAGCCTCCCAAATCCCTGGGATCACAGTAAAGAGACATTAGGCCAAGCTGATCTTTGTATTATTTTGCTTTATAAGTCTCAAAACCTGCATATCATAAATACATACTTAGAAAATTCAAATTTAGTCAGGGGAAGGGAGAAAGGATGGGAAAGAGGAAATAATGGGAAATGGTATTGAAAAAATTATGTTGTTATGTCATGTGCATGTATGAATATGTAACAATGAATTCTACCATTATGTGTAATTATAATTCATCAATAACATACGGAATAAATAACTAAATTGGTATGCATGTAAAACTAAAAAAAAAAAACTTCAAATCCATTTCTATTTTTTTAAATTTTGTTTTGTTTCAAATGGAAAATTTATTTGTTCAGAACACCAAATAAGATGCAAGCACTGTCATGACAAATATATAGAAATATGCAGAACAACATGAAACAGTATTTTAGTTTAAGTGAAGGGAAATGTCTATAAATGTCATGATAACATAGTTCCAAGAAGACTTCTTTGTTAATTACACATTTTAATAAAATAAAGGGTAATTAATTAAGTGAAAGTTAGTGTGTAAATTTTTTCTAAAACTGAAACTCCATTTCTTATTAATCCATGCCAGTTAAACATTACAACTAAAATTTCCAAGTCAGTGCAGAGAAGATGAAGTTAGTTACCTTTTTTCCTTGAACAGTACATAGGAAAATGGTTACTACAGCAGACATTCTGTTATTCTGAATAATCTAGCACATAGTGTACTAATTTCAGTCTCAAATCATGTTAAATTCTCATCATTAGTATGACACATTTTGGTCCATGATGTGGTTTAATTCCAAGAGAGATCACACTGTATTACAGAAACACATAGAATACTGTTGCTTTTTTTCCATTTTTCTAAAAAAAATATATATATATGTATATATACAGCTCTGGAAATACACGACCCTAAGTCCTCAGCAAGAGATGCTGAACAATTATTGTGCCCCAAAATAACTTGGGCTTTTCTACACTTAGATAATGAGGCATGGCTTCAGGAGTAGGTGTTACTGGTGGGTTTGAGTTCCCCTCAACCTTTGTAATCCTACCCCTTGCCTAATTTGAATGGTTTCTCCCAATCAAACCTGGTTCAAAGTGTGCTTTTCTCTTTCTTCTTGCCTACCTTGACTCCTTTGTGGGAGCTGGGTCAGAGGGGCTATCTAGAACCCAAAAAGAAGGCATTTCTCTGTGTGTGTGTGTGTGTGTGTGTGTATATATATATATATATATATATATATATATATATATATATATATTTCAACATACAAAGACAAGTTTTCCCTGGAGAAATTTACAGAGAGTAGTGTGAGGGTGTCCCATGGTAACATAAGGATAAGGTGCTGGGTCAAACTGAAGAAAGGAATATTTTAAAGTGTCCTATAGTTCCGTGATAGCAGCATGGTTCCCACAACCGTAATAGTAATTGGGTGCACTGAAAATGGCAACCATTTTCCAATCATGGCAACAATTATATCCTTCCATTACAAGGTGGTGAGCATGAGAAACCAGTGTGAAACCATTGACATGGTTAAATGTTTTAGAAATGTCTTGTCCATACATGTAGCCACCTCCTCATGGTGAAATACCTTAGCCACCACATCATCTGGATCTGACCATAACAGATCACATACAGGGCCCTTATGCAGAACTTCTTGTAAATAATCCAGGACTCTTATATGATCCAGCATATCTAATGGATGAAGAGAGGCAACCATGGAGGCAGAATATCAGTCCATATACTAAAGCTGTAAGTGGAAGACAATCAAATACACCTGTAAAATATTTCCAAACATTGGCATTTCCATACTTTATTAGACATTCATCATAAAAACCATACATGTGGGTAATTTGTTGGTTTTTGTGATTTTCCCTCAATATTGTCATGTGTTCTGGATAATGCAACTTTGATGCTACAAGAAGAGTCACAGTCTACGCAGAATTATAACCTTTGCCTCCATAGTCACCCAAGAATAGATAGTTTGTATCTGGTGATTTTCCACAAATCCTAAAGAGTTCCATAAAGTCATAGATTTGGCCATGTACATCTACCACATTTGATTATTTTATTAAAATTTTCTTAGCCTTTCCAGCAGTATGGAATTACTTAGAAAATCTGAAGTAAAACCACCATTTGACCCAGCAATCCTACTCCTGGGTTTATACCCAAAGGACTTAAAATCATCATACTACAGTGAGGCAGACACATCACTGATTATCGCAGCACAATTCACAATAGCCAAACTGAGGAACCAACCTAGATGTCCTTCAATAGATGAATGGATAAAGAAACTATGGTACATATACACAATAGGATATTATTCAGCATTAAAAGAGAATAAAATTATGGCATTTGCAGGAAACTGAATGGACTTGGCAAATATCATGCTAAGTCAATAAATCCAATCACCCCAAAACAAACTGCAAATGTTCTGTCCCTTAAAAGTGGATGCTGACCCATAATGGGAGGGGAGCATGGGAAGAATGGAGAAACTTTGTTGGGGCAAAGAGGAGAGAGGGAGGGGGATGAGGTTGTAGTTCAGTGGAAGAGCTCTGGCCCTGGGTTCAATCCTCAGCACACCATAAAAATAAATAAATAAAATAAAGATATTGTGTAATCTACAACTAGAAAATTGAAAAAAAAAGGAGGGAAAGGGAAACTTCATGGGGGTAGGAAAGACAGTGGAATTAGATGGACATCATTACCCTAATTACATGTATAAAGACAGGAATGGTGTAACTCTACTTTGTGTACAACCAGAGAAATGAAAACTTGTGCTCCACATGTGTACTATGAACTGAAATGCATTCTGCTGCATGTAAACTACTTAGAACAAATTAATTAATTAATTAATTTAAATTATTTGCTTAACTTTTTCACACAGTGTCTGCACTTGGTTCTCCTTAAGCTCTCTGACACTCATACAGCAGCTGGAAGCACAGGACTAACTCCCTGATGATGCCTAGTCATCATTAGTGGCCCCTACTCCTCCCATTCCCCTCCCTCCCTGGCCTGCTACACCCATGCTGTTCTCTTAGCAGCAGGCTCCCAGCAGGACACGAGGGAAGGAGGATGGCCACTGCGTCTTGGGGCAACTCCCAAGGTGGACTCCAGGAGACCCTGACCAATGCCCTGCTGGCCATGCCCAGAGAGCTCGTGGAACATGTGGGAAGTTAGCAGGAAGCATGGTCTGGGCCTTGGCTCTCCTCCCTCTTGCCGGCTGCTCCAGGATCTCTCACCCCTTCCCCAATCCTTTTGTATTAATTGAATTTTGTATTAATTTGCACTTTCAGTGCCACTTTTCTACTGAACTAACACTTAAATAAAACTCTCTTATGGCTCAAGTGTGGGATCCCTTCAAAGTTTTCCCCATAACCTCAGATGGATAGCACTGTCACTTGTCAACGTTTTTTGTTTGTTTGGGGAGTTTAGCAGGGATTAAACTTAGGGGCACTCTACCACTGAGACCCATCCCCAGCCTTATTTTGTATTATATTTAAAGACAGAGTCTCATTCGGTTGTTTAGTACCTCAGGTTTGCTGAGGCTGGCTTTGAACTCGAGATCCTCTTGCCTCAGTTTCAGGAGTTGCTGGGATTACAGGCTGCACCACTGTGCCCAGCTATCAATGTCTTTTGCTCTGTAGTTAGTTAAGAAAAATTTTCTCAGGATTGGTGCCCACATAAGCATTCAAAAGATGTTTTAGTCACATCAGATTCTGGGTTTTAAAATGTCCTGCATGATACACACTTAGTTTTCAACATCAAATGCAGAGTTCACACGTTTGAAACCAGGTGGCTGAGAAACAATGGTCTTAGAATGGCATAATGCAGCACATCCTGTTGTTTAACCCACAAATGTGGATGGATGTGGCTGCTCACACTGAATACACAGTTGGATGGCCATCCATGACCTTGAGCCTCTGAGCCACCATCCATGATCTTGAGCCCCTGAGTCTCCAGTGGGACTGCACAAGTGAGAATGCAGCACACAGCCCTAACCCCCATAAACACACTATTTCACTTACTAGATAGGAAGCACTGTGTGTCTTTTGTACCAATATGTGGCTCCATTTGCATGTATATGACATTTGTATTAGAGAATGCTGAGCCAGCACCTAATGAAACAGAGTTGCTCTTCTTTCTCTTAAAAGAAAGTTTTCAGCCCTGCACATTTTTCAAATCACTGATTTTGTAACATCCTGATTTGCTACATTTGAAAAACCAAGAATAAGAATGGTTTCAATTCAAAGCATGCAAACTAAAGAGTCCATCTTGCCAGCATCTTACAAAAATACAGTGGTGTCACCAAGGAAAAGGCAGGCCAGACCATAGCCACACTATGAAAGCTCAGGAAGTTAAATCTTTCCCTGGACCTTTCCTCAGCTCTCTTTTCAAGGTGCTTCTTCCCAAGGAATGATGGTTTTAACAGTTCATAAAGTATGAGAAGATCTTACTTTGGTACTTCTGGTTTTCCCAGGCTTCTGCAAGACTGAGTCTTCAGCTGGTCATAGTGGTGCACACCTGTCATTCCAGTGACTAGGGAGGCTGAAGCAGGAGCATCACAGGTTTAAAACCATCCTCAGCAACTTAGCAAGGCTCTAAGTAACTTAGCAATATCCTGACTCAAAATGAAAATATTTGGGGATGTGGACCCTTAGTTTAATCCCCATTATAAGAAGAAGGAGGAGGAGAAAAAGAAGAAGAAAAATAAACTAGGGCATGGGGTCACTCAGACTTAATTTTTGCTGTGTATAAGTCTGAGCAATTGCATCATTTAAAAAATTTTTTAAATGATAATTGGTATAGTTATTGAGTGCTTACCAAAATGCTACAAAGTAGTAAATGCTTTACTGTGCTCTTTATACTTTATAGCAAACCCTGGTGAAAAAGGAGGAAAACAAGGCAGATGAGGTCAAAAATCTTGCTTTTATTTCCCACAGTTAATAAGGGTACAAATATCACAGTTCTGCCTCTCTTCATAACCACTGAGGTTTTTTTGTTGTTGTTGTTTGTTTGTTTGTTTGTTTTTGGTGGTGGTGGTGGTGGAAAATTTGATTCAGGGCTTTGTTCGTGTGAGGCAAGTACTCTACCAACTAAGCTATATCCCTACCCCAGTTTCCTACTCTTCTAAGGGCTTCTTTATAAAGATCACTCCTCAGTGTTACTTTGCATATTTTAAATCTCTATGAATAGTTCAGAGAGCACCAAAAGGAAGCACCAGAGCAATGTAGGTGAAACCAATACAGAAAAGGCCACAATGATGTTGACATTTAGTTTCCAGAAAGTTCACCCCTAATTGCCAGTTGAAGACTATGGCCTCAGCTTAATTATTAATAAATTTCCCTTTCACTTTGAAAGTGTTCAGGCTGGGACAATCAGCTCTCTGGTTATCCCAGGCTCAAAACTTTTTTAAGGACATGTATACAAAAAATGAATAATAAAATAACTTTCTAGAGAGAATTCTTTTCGAAATTGCCTGCTGTTACTCTGCAAATTATATTAATCATAATGCATTTTATATTTCAAAGTAGCTAGAAGAGGGGATTTTGAACGTTTACGTATAAATTACGTATAAATTGGCATAAATTAAGGATAAAATTTTAATATGATGGATATGCTAATTATCCTGGTTGATCACTACTAAAAATACACATGAATCAAAACCTCACATCGTAACTCATAAATGTGTATAATTATTATGTCAATTTAAAAAATTATGTCAATTTAAAAAAATGGCATATTACATTTCATCATTTAAGATTCTTAGGAATTGAGTGATTAAACTTTCTCTGGATTATAAACTGTTTATCTGTAGTTCAAATACCCAATATCTTGGCAGCACACCCACAAATTCAAAGTGGAAATTCATATCCAGAATTTTGTTTTATAAGCCTTATCATTCCCTGTTTAAAGTATAAGTTTGTGTATGTGGTTCTGTTGTGTTTTATATTCTGACTTAAGTTTATTTATTTATCATTTTTTCAACACTTTGCACATCCTAGGAAAATGGCATACCTGTAATCAATACCCACAGCCTTAATATTTCTTTCTAATTTGTTCTGTGAGTACACCTAATAAAAAGGAAGAGACTTTAAAAAATCTTATTCTAATTGCATAGCTCATTTTAACTGATTAATGTGTGTGTTTGACAGAGTTAGTAAAAAAGTTCCATTTTATAGAATTATCTCTAGTTACCTCTGCAGACTATAGCTAGTCAAAGAGCAATCTTGAACATGAGAGTGGAATTCCCTAAATCTTACCTGCTTAACTGTGGTGTTTGGGTTAATAATAATTAAGATGTTCTGACTCATCAGTATAATGAAAGTTTCTTCTCCATGTGTAAAGGCATGAATTGGGGAGATGCTGTGCTGTTAATTCTCAGAGAACTACCACTCCAGGACTCATGGGCAAGGGGTCACAGTGCCAAGCCAATTGAGATCTCTGGATGTGAAACTTAAAATGCAAACAGCTGAAGCCTCACTGACCAGAACTCTCCAGGGAACCCTGGTCTTTTGCTCTTTGAGGCCTGGAGCCCAACCAGTGCCCACGCATTCCTAAGCATCAGCACAGTTCACATGGATGCAGTAACACCTCCTTTTCTGAGAGATTGCTCTACACTGCTCCTTCAAAGGAATGTCCATTTATCTACATTGGGGAAGCTGCAGGCAGGCAAAATTGAGGGTGAGGCTTCAAGACATCAGAATGGCAAAGATTTATGGGGGAATATAGTAAAAGCAAAAACAGACAAATAGTATTATATCACACTAAAAAGTTTCTGCACAGCAAAAGATACATTTAACAGAGTTAAGAGACAACCTACAGAATGGGAGACAGTGTTAGTCAACTAGTGATTCAAAAAAAGATTTAATATCCAAAATATCTATATATGAACACATATATCCATATTTGTACACACACACACACACACACACACACACTCCAAAATGCTTTACAACATAAATATGTAATCCAATTGACAAATGGGCAAATGATTTTAATAGACACTTATCAAAAGAAGAAATGCATGATCAATAAATTATGTGGAAAAATGCTTATTACTATCACTAGCCACCTAGTTCAGGGAAATCTGAATCAAAACTAAAATGAAATATCTAATCCCAGTTGGAATGAATATTATTTAAAAAAAACAAAAAGTAACAAATGCCGGTGAGGTGGTATAAATAAAATAAGTGTCATATGCTGGTGGTCAGAATAAAATCAGACATTGTGTTGAAGAATATGGAAATTTCTCCAAAAACTAAAAATAGATCCATTATATGATTTAGCAATTCCACATCTGGTTATAAATCCAAAAGAAATGGAATTGGCTGTGGATATAGCTCAGCAATAAAGCACTTGCTTACCCCACTTAAGGCCCTGGGGTCCATCTCCAGTACAAAAAAGGAAATAAAATCAGCATATCAAACATGTTCTTGTGCTAGGGTTGTGGCTCAGTGGTAGAGTGCTCACCTAGCATGCATGAGGCACCGGGTTCGATCCTCAGCACCACATAAAAACAAAATAATGTGTCTGCATAAAACTAAAGATACATAAATAAATAAATATTTTTTTAAAAAAGATGTTCTTACACACCCAATATTTACAGCATTATTCAAAACACCTAGGATATGGAATCCATCTAGCCACCCATACATGAATGAGTAGAAGAAGCAAACATGGTAATAAATTATTCACCTAGAAAGAAAAATGAAGTGCTGGGGATATAGCTCAATTGGTAGAGTGATTACCTTGCATGCACAAGTCCCTGGGTTCAATCCCCAGCACCACACAAAAAGAAAAAGAAAAGAAGAAGAAGAAAGAGAAATAAAATCCTGTCATTTGCAGCAAACTGGATGGAACTGGAGGACATGTTAAGTGAAATAAGCCAAAAGAAAGACAAATACCAGTCTATTTCTCCCCCAGGACATAAACACTGAAGCATTGGTACACAAAAATAGCACTGATGATTTGTGTGTCCTGATCTCATATCATCAAAAAGTTCTTTATTTTCTTTTCTCACAAAAAATGCTATAAAGTGTTCTACACACACTCTTTGTGTCCCCACTGGAATTAATTCTTCTGGGAACAAATGTTATTTTTCTTTTCTTTTTTTTTAGAGAGAGAGAGAATTTTAATATTTATTTTTAGTTTTAGTTTTCGGCGGACACAACATTCCTATGAGATGCTGAGGATCGAACCCAGGCCGCATGCATGCTAGGTGAGTGCGCTACCGCTTGAGTCACATCCCCAGCCCCCAAATGTCATTTTTCAAAATGGAGATCCAGGGACTGTTCGAAAGATCCACCAGCTGCACCAGGGGTATACCAAGAGGAAATGAGGCAAAGATATATGTGATGAAGGATCAGAGATCCAGCTGCACCAGGGATAAACTAAGAGGAAATGAGGCAAAGATATATGTGATAAAGGATCAGAGACAAGACAATGGAAAAGCCCTCTGTCAAATGCACTTTCAGGATTAATGCCAAAGTATTCATTGCATGCCAATTGACTCCAGACAGGAATAATGGGGCTTATTGTACAATTGCAGAAAGCACACCTAGACTATCTTTTCCCCAGTGAATCTGTCAGCAAATTTATTAAACTCCTCTATTATATAAATCAGGCTGTGATGTGCTGTGGGTTGTAGAAAAGGAAGTCAACCCTGAGCTTTTCTTAAGACAGAGAGGTATTCTTATTACTATTGAGCTTAGTTCCTATTTCATGTAAATTCATGGGCTGAACATCCAGGGCCATTAAAAAAAGTAAGTACTTCTCTCTTCTTCAAGCATGGACAGGGTACAGTTATGGCCCTGGCCACATAGCTATACTCAAAATGGCAAAAAACACATCACTGGTGTAATATAACCTTTCTGAAGTATGGGAAAATCCTGTGAAAATCTTTGTGACAAGTTGACACACCAGACAGAAAATGGAGATGGGGTCAACACAGCAGCCTGGGGCCATATGTACTCAGCTTGTAGAGAACAGAAGGTGGAGGCAGATTCTGCAATCTGTATATGGGGTTAAAATGGGAGTTCATAACCCACTTGAATCAAATGTATGAAATATGATATGTCAAGAGCTTTGTAATGATTTGAACAACTAATAAAAAAAGAAACAAAAAATTAAAAATAAAATAAAGATGTTGTGTTCACCGAGAACTAAAATAAAATAAATATTTTTTAAAAAGGTGGAGGCAGAAATGAGTGAGAACCTGTGGATCCTGCCTGGCCAGAGCCAGGAGGTGTCCTGGAGTCCCCCAAGAAATAGGGCATTACAACAGGGGCTGACTTCCATGATCAGCTTGCAAAGCTTTCCCTCAAAGTGGGGCATCAAACAGATCAGTGAGAAGCCTGCTTAGGGCCCTTGCATTTTAGAACACAGTGGACTATTTCTAACCAGTGCCCAAACTATCTGAAGGAGAGAAGCTAGAGCAGACCCAACATGCAGCACACTCTCCCATCCATAAGGTGGAGTCTTGAAAATTTCTCCAACTTCATCCATAAGCCAACTTGATGCTTCAGCATCAATTTAGGGAAGATTGCAGACTTTGCTCAGTACAGAGAAAGAAAATAATCTGGAAGATTGTTAAAATTTATGCAGATGATAGGGTCTTCCTGGCAAAGAGACATTGACTGATACAGCAAGTATGAAGTCTATTTCAGGATTTTAAGTTGCCTGGATTCCTCTAATCCAACCTGTAAAGTATGTTTATTAGGTGACTAAAAGGGTACATGGTTGAAACTATTATTTAACAACTGTTTGATGTTCTACAATGCACAAAATATGTTTTTGTCCCTTTTTTTTGAAGTTTTTACAGCAGTTGTAAAATTTTTGTTCATTGTATCCTCTTTACAATAGTGAGGTCAAGGGGTTAATACCTGGGAGCTAATGAGAATGGCAGTCTGTGGCCACTGACTCCCAGCCCAGGGTTCCTTTCTACACCACAGAACTTGTTCCTGAGGTGACACCCATGGCTGATCCAATTGCAGGATACTAGGGGCCAAACTTGGCAATTGAAATCACTCACATTGGGGTATTAAAGGAGAGAGAGGTGGTGATGTAATCTACCAGGAATGGACAATATAATCAAGAGAGGGGTGAATGGCTGGTATTAAAATCAGGTAATATATAAACCTTTTCCCATTAAGTTGGCACAAATGCCAGCTACAGTATCCACTGAAAAACTTATGTGAAATTTGGTTGTCAGTGTGACAGTGTGAAAAGGTGGCTGCATTGTGGTTTCATTATCTTGAGAGTGATTCCTTATAAAGCAATTCCTGTCCCTTTCACTTTCTCTTTTCCCTGCACTTCCTGTCCTTTTGCTGTGGCATGAAACAGCATGAAAGCCTCACCATTTGCTGACCCCTGGACCTTGGGCTTTCCATCCTCTTGTCCTATGAGCTAAGAAAACCTCTATTCTGTATAAATTTCCTTGTCTATCTCTGAGATTCAGTCATAGCAATGTAAAAGAGACTAAGACAAGAGCTAAAGAGACTAACTCCCTCATGGTTTGTGTCACCACAAACCTTGTTGAGGGGAAAATATTCAGAGGTAAGCAGCACTCTGCTGAGATGAGCTCCCCAAACAGCAGAGTGGGTGCTATAGGACAGAAACTGCTGTGACAATGAACAGACAAGATCATCTTGAGCTTCCTTCTCCCTGGTTTTCATTTTTTCTCCCACAAAATTAATCCAACACTGATCTAGGTGCAATGAGGAAGGAATTTCACAGAAGTATTAAGGTCCCTGAACAGCTGACCTTAAGGAAGGAAATTGTCCAGTGTGAGACTGGCCTATTCCTCTGGACATTTGAGGGGACTGTGCTCGTCTCAGCAAAAAATATTCCAAGTATGAAGAGATTCAGAGCTTTGAAGATGGAGGGGGCCACATGTGGCAAGAAATGTGAGTGTTCTTCAGGAGATAAGTGCACTCCCCAGCTGAAAATCAGCAAACACTAGATACAGAGCACAGATGCAGGGAGGCTGCCTGACAAAGTGCCTGAGCAGACAGTCCCTCCATGCCACACCCAGACTTCTGAGCTACAGCATCATGCCCCCTCAGAATCCTCAGGAAATTGATTTCAGGACCCACCTAAGTCACCAAAATTTGCAGATGCTCAAGTTGCTGATATAAAGTGACATAGTGTTTACATAATATTTACATAGGTCCTCCCATATATTTTAAATCATTTCTGAACTTCTTATAATAAATAAAATGACATATATTACATGCAAATAGTTTTATACTATAGGTTTATGAGATACTGACAAGAAAAAAGTGGGTATATGTTTAGCAGAGAGGCAGGTTTTTTTTCAAATATTTGTGATACATGTTAGGTTGTTTGAATCCATCGATGATCAACCCCTTATATGATGGGTGACATAAATGGGTCATTTGAAACCACCAAGTGTGTGCCCATCTTTACACAGCCACAGTCAATGAATAAAACTGATCATACTTGGTGCTGCCTTTTTCCAGGCAGCTGCAAGTTCAGTGAACTTAATTGCTTCTCACAACCCTTTGAAGGCACACTCTGATCATTTCTGGCATACTGTGAGGGAGCAAGAGGAGCCACTGACCACCTTGATAGTCCTTAGTCATTTTTTCTAATCATTAGTGGACATTAGGGGCTGGCCTCCCTGCTATAAGCCAAGGGCCACTTTGGTCACAGTTCATCTTTCTGTTCAAAATCAGTCTGAGGGTTCCTTCCTCCCTCCTCTGCCATAAACACTCAGCCTATCCTTTAAGGTTCACAGAGAGATAAAGAGGGAGGTATATTTTACTTATGAACTAGGACTGCCTTAAGAAATCACCACAATTTGAGCTGTTCAAGCAACTAAAATTTATTTTCTCACTCTTCTAAAAGCTTGGACTCCAAAGCCAAGAATTTAGCAGAGAGGCATCTCCCTGGCTTCACCATGGCCCTTTTTACTTCTTCCTGTGTCTTCATGTCTTCTGTACATGTCTGTGCCCAACTCTCTCTTCGTAGAAGGACATGAGTCATATTGGAATAGAGTTCAACTATTTAGCATTAATATTTTAAAGCCCTCACCTTCAACACAGCTATCTTTTGAGATGATGAGTGTTCAGAAGTCAAAGTAAGACTTTGTTTTTAAACCAGGGAATAAATCTAGGGGCACTAACCACTGAGCAATTTTCCCAACATATATATATATATATATATATATATATATATATATATATATATA
>NW_026005980.1:0-21729 GCF_001458135.2 Marmota marmota marmota | reverse complement strand
GGGATGAGAGGTGGGAGGGAAAGGGAGAGAGAAGGGAAATTGCATGGAAATGGAAGGAGACCCTTAGGGTTATACAACATTACATACAAGAGGACGTGAGGGGAAAGGGAAAAATAATACAAGGGGGAGAAATGAATGACAGTAAAGGGGGTAGAGAGAGAAGAGGGGAGGGGAGGGGAGGGGGGGATAGTAGAGGATAGGAAAGGCAGCAGAATACAACAGACACTAGTATGGCAATATGTAAATCAATGGATGTGTAACTGATGTGATTCTGCAATCTGTACACGGGGTAAAAATGAATCAAAGTGTGAAATATGATATATCAAGAACTATGTAATGTTTTGAACAACCAACAATAAAAATTTTAAAAAAAAAAGACTTGGGGTTCTTTAACCAAAGATCAAAGAAATTCTTTAAGAAAGCAGTATAGGTAATATGAAAAAAAAGGAAATTACCTTGGAGATTAAAAACAGAATAATGTAAAATTAACAAAGATATGTTTTAGAGGCATTTCAGAGTAACAGGCTTTCAGTATTTTAAGTGTGTTTTAGTGGGACTTAGATTAGAAGCAAGAAAGCTTACCAGTAGTCATAGGTATGCTTTAAAGTTAAAGGTTAATGAAATAACCATAGATATGCTTTAAAGTTAAAAGTTAATAATAGGTAGGAAGAAGATATATATTCTAGAGGCATAGTCTAGCACCTAGTGATTGAGGTAAAAATGTAAAAGGTTAATCATGATTGGCAAAGGTTAGAGAAAAATATTTTAAACAATGTACTCAATATCTTAAGTAATCAATATATGTTAGAAAAGATTTTAACTCTTGAAAATTATGTAAACCATATAATTTTCAGGCCTTGAGGCTATCCATTAACCACCTCAAAAAACACCTTCAAAAAATGTTTAAAAATAAAGGCCCTCCAAAGGTTCAGCAGACCCTTTTGAGGGCTGCAAAAAACTTGCAACCTGTTGTTCATTTCTTCTGTCCTGATACCACTAATCCTTCAGGACTCCCTGAATTCTTACTGGGGCAGGACCCAATCACACTAAATTGATGATGGCCTTACTAAATTGCTGAGATTGGTTTGAACTCAATATCCTCCTGTGTCAGCTTCCCAAGCCACTGGGATTACAGGCATGCCCCACCTTAACCTGGCATGCAACATATTAATTTTAAGAGCATACAATTCAGTGCTCACAACAGACTCCAAGTTCAAAGTTGAAGACATGACCAAACTTGCCTGAGTCCAGATAAAAATTACTCTCAATGCTCTCACCAGCACTTCATGGACTAATTCACATGAGAGTCATAGGCTGCCTGAGTCAATTGCCAGTGTCTCCCCAAACAACCCCCATCAGTTCTCAGAAACCCAGTACTGGTCATCATTTTCTGCCCTGAATTCCCAGATATAACACCTGCCCCTACAGAATACAAATTAGCACACCAAAATCAGTTCATTCCAGGATAAATTCAAAGAACACTATTTAGCACTTCAAAGAAGGTCAATGGCTAATATTAGGGAAATTTCAAGGGTTAGTTGAAGTTAATTGAGTATAATCATATAATAATTCTATTACTCATCATAGTGTTCTACTACATAAATGGACCCAAGCTCTAAAAAACAGAACTGCATTGGGTAGGAAATGGGCTGTCCAGCAGGGGGTTGATGGTTACAAGGGCAAGGAGGAGAACCTAGGTATTAATTATGAACCAACAGAAATTCTTTGGTGCTCGGGTCAGCCATAGCTTCTACTAGATGCCCTGGTGCTTTCTGGGTTGTTGGTGCTTTCCTTACTTGACAGTATGTCCCACATGTGTTGAGATGGAGCCTTGTTTCCAGTGGGTGGCCATGAGGGCATTTTGAAGGAGAAACAAGTTCTCTATAAACCGTGCAAAAGCTGCTTCCTGGTCAACTGTAAAATTGGTAAGTATGCCAGTCCAAAACACTGGTTTAACCTGATCCAACAATGACATTGAACTCATGGACAATAATTAGTACTATTTTCTTGGCAGGATTAAACTCATGCAGGTCTTAAAACTGGGTTATAGATGTTGAAATGTCAACCAACCAGACTTGGGGTTATATGTATGCATCCAATGCCACAAGATTTAGTCACCTGGGACTTCATTGCACTCCTGAATAATGTAATTAGAAGTGATACACAGAAGTCCCATGACTACTTTTTGAGACAGCCCAACTTTCTGGATAATGTGAGGGGGAGATAGACTAGCCAGAGTGACAATGTCCAATGTTTGTCATGTGTGTGAATCTCTCAAATCAGGTAATTTTTTCTCTTAACCTTATGACTATAATATGGAGGACAGTGAAGAAAACTGGCATTTAAGGAGTGCTTATGATTGGTTAGACTCTCTCTTGGCTATGTATTTCTCATGGTTACCTTCTGAAGATCAAAAATGAGCAGGGGCTGAGAGAAGTCAAGTTTCATGCCTAAGGCCACACTTCAGTGCCAGGCTGTCTAACTCCAGCATCTATGAACATTCCCTGAATCTGCTGGTGCATACAAGGAAAGCATGGTGGGAAAGCTGAGAGAATTTATGTAGAAGCAGCCACTCACTAGATAGGGGCCTCAGATGCTATTAACATGAAATATCACTTACTATCCTCTTAGGAGGGAAGACCAAGGTTCTGCCTCAGGCATAATGCCCCAGGATTACATCCGTAGGCACAATAAATCTTTTCTTTGCACAACTATCCCTTTCTCACAGGGAGGTCAATTAACCTTTCAAATAGTATTCTAGGATATGATTCAATGAGACAGAAGCATATAAGCTGTGTCTCAGGGGTCTAGTTTATAAGGAACAGAAAACCCAATAACATCTGGTTTTAAATACAGAATTTGATTACCACCATTACAAGGCATCCCAGGAGGGTATTGATCTGTCAACCCAACATCATCTCAAAAGATAGTATTCTGCCAACAATTGTCTTAACTTTGCAATAATTCTGGTGCCCTGGAGGTCCAACAAGAGTTGTCAGAAGCAGCCTCACATCTAACAGGTGTGCTGCACTATCCAGTTGGGCAAGCAGGTAAACTACTCTCACCTCGAAGAACATAGAACCCCACCAACATCCAGAGACTTTCAGGACCTTTCTCATTGCACCTGAGTAGATAATATGCTCACCCTGGCCTCAGTTTAGCACAGACTGCAATGTGCAGATTTTTCTAGTTATATTTTCTGCCTACCAGAGTTGAACCATTGGAGAATTGACAAAAATCAGGTTCTTTGAAAAAAAAGGAAGGGCAACTGGATACTGCATTGATGTCCCCAGGAGCTATTGCAGCTCTCAAGACAGCCACTGTTGCTAATGCAAACCTCACACAAGACCATGCAGCAGATAAAAGTAGAAGGTAGCAAGCACAGTGTGATAGCTCTGTAGAAAGAGGGTCATAAGGGGAGCTTCATAAGCAGATCCATCTGGGCAACACCAGCCTCCTACATCATGAGAACTTTTATCAGTCATGTGGATTCTTAGAATTTTTCTCAAGTGCTCTGCTCTAAGCACCCGATTAAACATTAATATCAGGTCAAGGTTATGATCCTTAAGACCACCTGACAGAATTGTTGCTCTATTCCTCAGGAAATCTCTTATCATAATACCCCTTTCCTATCTTTTCTTTGCCCTCTTGCATGTCCCACTTTCAAGGCTGAGAGAAACCATGGAAAATCTGCCTTTGTTTCCTTTCAAGACAGACATTTCCAAAGACTTGGCTTGTAGAAGCACCGTAAGCATTTGGGGAATCTGTGGGTCTAGTTGACTTTGGCTTCCTCACAGAAGGCTTATAGACCATAGAACTGGATGGTGAATATCATGGGGTTCCTTCATTGGAGGCACCTTTCCTGTAGGTTAGTAAGGTTAATCACCTACCCTCAGGCCTGACAGATACTCAATAGACACTCTGACTCATACAATGGCTTGCTGTGAGGACTTTGAAAATGAAGTGACTACAGCAACTCTGGCTTACACTTTTCACACATAAGACATGTGCTTATTTTAATCCCCAGAGCTGCAGAGCTGTTTCCACTCAAATTATCCATCTTAGGAGCACATAATCAAAGGGTTCTTCTCACCATTTCCCTGCTGTACAGTTCTGTAAACAATACCAGGTTCTGAAGAGTAAGTAACAGGCCCAAATTTGAAGAATTCTGATTATGCTCTTCAAAGACCTAGGATTTTAATCTCACTATTTTTAGGAGGGGCCACTAATCTGATGGGTAAGAAAAATTGGAAAGATGACTTCACAGGGACAGAGGAGAACAAAAACAAGGGAGTACCCTATACGAAAGAGGATAGAATATTGAAGCCATGACACTTACCTTAAGAAAGAAGAATCATGGCAGGTATAATGGCATTTACCCCCAGACTGTGGGTTTAGTGGGATGGGGGAAGGGGGTTGTGTTTAAGATTCTCAATCAGAAATAGAAGGCAGAAACCTTTGGAACTCACTCTACTACCATTCCACATCCTGTATTCAGCAGGAGCTACCTCCTCAGTATGCAATATTTCCCTAGAAATACACTTAACATGTGTGTGTGAGTGTTTGTGTGTGTTGCTCCACCCCTCAATGTTATAAATCTATTAAAGATGAAAACAGGAATCATAACATGTTCACATCTAAGTCCAGTGCCAAACAAAATTCAGAATCTAATAGATTCTCAACAAGGCCTTCTGAAGGACTGAATGACTATAAGAATGGGTGCATTTTGGAATAATGAAATGAATGAATCAAAGTGTGAAATCTAACCAAACACAGAATATCTAGTTTCTAACAGTTTCAAGGATAATATCCTGCAGGAAAATTTTGTCCCATTCCTAGAAATTTGCAAAGGAGAATTGGTTTGGATCAATAGAAATAACATGGAATTTTGCAATCTAGATTTGAGTTCAAAACTTGGCTCCACTTGCAAGGTGACTTTAGGCAATTTAGCCCTTTTTGCCTCAGTTTTATCCTCTGAAAATAGAAATATTATATAGCTAACCCTATAGAGTTATAGTCATTATCAAAGTTAGGGTATATTCAATTTCTGGAACATAGTTGGTGCTCAGTAAGGTGTGGCTATTACCAATATTTTCCACGGTCCTAAAACTAAATACTGTGGTCCAAGATTAGGCACCCATTTTCAAGGCAGGAAGCATTGATTTCACTAAGTTTACCTTGTCATTCTCAGATATCAGAAAACTGGACTAAGCTGCCCAAACTATTGGACCACAACTGCACTCATACCAACATTGACATTAAAAATACATTCTGTCCCCTCATTACACTATTATAGTTAAAGCTTCATCCCGGGGTTTCATAAACTGACTTCCAGACCACTCACGTATAATCAAATCAAGCCATTATTGAAGGACACTAGTGGCCATTGACCAGAGCATAAAGCTGTTCCCCTGATCAGCCCTGAACAATTGCAAGGGCTCTCCTTATAAGCCTGAAAACCACTAAAGAGATGTTCGGGGGTCTAGCCAATGCAAGCAAGCCAGGTTACAGAAGCGGGAGAGTGCAGTCAAGCAGCGGGAAGCCTAACCAATCACAGTTAGTCCAATTACCCCAGTTACAGAGATAGAGCCCCATTACCCTAGTTAGTGAAACAATGCCCCATTAGATAGTTCCGTGTTCTTAAAGGTTTCTATAGCAAAAGAAAAAGAACATATTGCCCCAGTCATGACCCTTCTACTTGGCATGGTTGTTTTACAGGATGAAGTCATAAAACAAAATGGAGTCACATTTGCTTCTACTATCACAAAACTAATAGTAATAAAAAAATTTCTCAAGGAAGGTGGAATGATTACTCATGTAAGGCAATTTCTCTGCTTCTGAGTAGGTAACATTAGGTAAATATTAAGCTACAAAAAAATGACACCACCAGGTATGCCAGGTGATGCTGTAGAAACAAGCAACTCCCAAATCTCCAAGGGCTGAAAGGCATGTTACATGCCATTTGATGGTCAGCAAGGGGACTTCACTGAGAGATTCTGGCTAACCCGAACAATGTTCATCTTGAATGGCACCAAACACCAGTGGCATGGGGAAATGTTTTATTATTGGTGGTGAAATGGCCATTGTGTTGGTGAGATGGTCCAGGCATAGAGACTGGCCTGAACTTATCAGTTAGCACCACCCAATCATGAGGGAGCCTGGAAATGCAATGCCACTTTTTGACCAGAGAGAGAAGAAAGGTCAGCCAACACCACTAGACAAAGAGACATCCAGGAAGCTCTATGCAAAGCATCCTGGGAAAACAGTGGCCACAAGAATGAAGGAAAGGTAAAGAAGTCACACCACAAGTTCTAGTGGCTCAGAATACAAGAGAGGTCACTTCAGAAGACAGCTTTGCTTTGAAAGTAGCAAAGCATGAGAATCTCAAATTTCCTCCTGTTCTCTTTAATGGTCAACTATATTCATATTATAATCGATCATTGATATCACTAGTCCTGCATCCACAGATATAACCAGCCACAAACTGAATTTTTTCAGGGAAAATAAAATTATACTGGATTCTGTAGTGGGATGGTATGTGTCTTCAGTTGCCATGGAAACACACGTATATGCATTCAACAAGTGTCAGGAAAGATCAAACATTTGGCAAAAGCTGAGGCTGTCCCAAGTATCAGGCACAAATAAAGCCATTCACACTATTTACTTTGCCTCATCTTTAAGGGGCCACAAAGACACAAAGGGGATTGGAGTTTTATTTGAAAAGAAGAAAAACTTCAGGATGCAGACCTGCCACTAAACCCACTTATTCTCCCATGCTGAAGTTATCTCAAGGTGAAAAAATGGCTGAAAGGGAGTAACAGAGAAGGCCATTTTAATCTTTAATTTATTTGCAGATACCTCCACTGACTATTGCTAATTTTTGCTGTCACTGAAATAACTCCATGATAATCCCAACATATTAAAATGGTGCCTCTCTTAACCAGGGTTTTATTTGGTAGTGTCTGGTCAATTGCTGTCTCACAGCAGGCATGTATTAACAGCCCCTGAAAGTCCCACTACCTCAGATTCTGTGAGCAGTAGCAGACCCTGAGAAAACGCCAAGCAGGCAAAGAGACATCCATGCAAACAACACTGCAGGCATGGACTTACTTGTCTGCCTCACTGCTCAGCAGTTTTCAGCCAGAAAAATGGTCATGCTCAGGAGACACTGGGCCTCTCTAGAGGCATTTTTGATTGTCAAAAAATGCAGGGAGTGGTCCTAGAACATCTAATAGGTAGGATACAGGATGGCTACACATCATCTTGATGGACAAGCCCCTCAACCCAAACCAGCGTTTGGTCCCTTGTGTTGCTTATGTTGAGGCACAGGAATCCTGGGCTAGATCATACATGCTGCATAGGAAAGCACTGGGTCTTTTCTAGTTCATCCCTTTGTCCCCAGTGCTTTAAGCACATTGATTATCTCATATAAGTGAGTAAGGGAGGAAAGAAACAAAAAAAGGGGGGAGAGGGAGACACACAGCATATTATCAGAATAAAGCTAAAACCTGCAGGGAGGAGAATTACTAATTTGGGCATGATTGTGGTGCTACATTCTCTCTGTCAAGAGTTCTACCATTCTTCCCCAAATTCTCCAGCTCAAGGTCGGTTGTGGATGTCAAGCCAGATGCTGCTCCTTGAATATCAGGCAAGATTCCTCCCAAGAAGCAACCCCCAATTCAGAAAGTATTCTTTTCTCCTTCTCTGTCCCAAGCATGCACAATTAGTCACTGAGCACTTGACACTTCATGCACATGTACACACACACACACACACACACACACACACACACACACACACACTAACATGAGGCATCAAAATCCATGGCCCCATGACAAAGCTGCTGGCCTGGAAAGGTCTCATGCCAGCTGCAATGAAAACCTGTTGACTTCTAGTCCTTTGCACTCCAGAATGTTCTGTGCCATGCTTCACATCCCCTTTCAAGGTGCCATCAGAGAGAATAAAAGCCCCAGTGAAATGCAATGTCATGCAAAGCTAGGCCACTGCCCTTTCCAGGAACAGAGGAGAGGCTGTTGACTTACTGAATTCTCTGTTCTGCTGGCCAAACTTTATGTCACACTGGGAGATACTTCTTTAAAACAAGAAGTCCTACTGTTCTTCTGTCACCTACAAGGCTGCTTAGTGTTCATGAAGCATGTGACCTGGAATACCACAAACACAGGCCCTGGCCTGAGGGATCAGAGATCAGGCTGCTAGGAGAATCTGCAGAGTGACTTTCTCACTTTCTGGGGACATAAAATGCTTGTATTGCCAAGGCTTTTTACTGTTGGGACTCTGTTTTTGTTGTTTTTGTTGTTTGTTTGTTTTGTTTTGTTTTGTTTTATGACAATGGTGCTTTACTGACCCTGAAGTGCATGACTTCCTAGGCTATGTGTGTGTGTGTGTGTGTGTGTGTGTGTGTTGGGTGGGGGGAGGTACTGGTGATTGAACACTCAGGAGTATTCTATAGCTGATCTACACCTAAACAAGATCTCTAGCTCCTTTTTGAAATTTATTGTGTGACAGGGTCTCACTAAATTGCCGAGGGTGACCTTAACCTTGCAATCTTTCTGCTTCAGCCCTTGAGTCACTTGGATTGCAGGCATGTATCTCTGCACCCAGGCATTCCCTCCTGAAAATAGCTAACTCCTACAGGTATTCAGCCATCTCCCCATCATGTTCACATTATGTAAATTAACCAATCTAGTTCCCACACTACCAATCCCCTCCCTCTTGGGCTCCCACCCTCTCAGTCTATTCTCTGCCTGCTCTAATTTCAGCAAGAAGGGGTACCAGAGAATCAGGGATGGCCCCTGTCCCCTAGAGCACACTGAAATGATAAAAAAAATACTAATGCTAACCTTGCTTATGCTGCCTCATCTTTTCTTTCTGTACAAATACAGTAAAGCCTCTTTCCCATGTTCTCCCTGACCTTTTATACCCTAGGCCTCCTGACCAACCCTGTGCTTCCCACATGGCCCTGCACTACTGGTTATAGAAAACCATAGCTCTCTATGAAAATCTGTTTCTGTGAGCCTCCCATACCTGATTAAAACAAACCAAAGACACTCTTACAACAACACAAAACCTGTAAAGCTTCTCAAAAGGGCCAGGGCAACTGGATCCATAGCCTGCACCACTGGGCCTGGGTCATGAGGATGAAACCAGCCCTCTGCTTTCTGTTAGTCCCTCTGCATCTTAATGCTGAGGAAAGGAAGGGCTATCAGAGGAGGTAAGGGAGGAAGTCTGCTGAACTTGGGAAGTAGAAAGTGTGCAAGCACTATTCCAGTTGCACACACTCTCTTCTGCCATGGCTGTAAATGTGAATCACAGAAGAGACCCAGGAGCAGACAAAAGCCCACAATAGTCAAGAGTAGAGCTAGACTTGGACCCAAGATTCAAATACTAGTTCTTGTCCCACCTTTCCAGATATCTTCCCAATGAACACTTTAAAGCATCAAAAGCATGCTCACCCTTTAGTAGTCTTACCCGGCAACTTTGGGGATCTGCACACCATGATCCATAATTTCATAAAAGAAATTCATGGTCCTCTGAACAGTGATCGAGACTCATGTGACATGGGTTTCAGAGCTTCTTAAATAATAGATTGGGTATTGCTTCCATCTCCAGAAGACAAATAAAGGTCAAAAGATTTACAGGGTTTTGACTATTAGCTATAGGTGTTGTGGTTGAGGGTCTTAAAGGGGACATTGCAACAGGATTCACTGAGCTCCTGAATACTAGGAAATGTGGTATCCCAGCCTCTTGGATCTCAGGGTCTTTCCATCTGGGCTGGAATTGGTTAATTCTGGATTCCTGTATGCTGTGGGTGTCAATCAGTGAGGTCATCATAGAAGGAATTTTTGTAAAGTTGTGAAAAAGATCTTATTCTTGGTGGAGAGATCAAACCAGGGTATCGGTGATCAGCCCCAAGCATGCACTTGAAGGTATCATTAAAATTAAGTTTCCTGAGCCACTCTGAGCCTAATGTTGAAGGTCTGGGGTGTGGCCTGTGAATCTTCATTGCTTTCCAGTTCTCTAGTGAAATTGGTGTTGGTCAGGGGCACACTCTTTGGAACCCAGGCTCAGCAATAGTATGACTTAGGCTGGTCTGCTTCTTCCTAAATGATAGGAAACAGATGTGAATGGTGGGAGCATGAGGTTCAGGGAATAATTCTATAATGTGGGCCCACTTTGTGTTTCTTTTCCAAGAAACAATTTATGTGCAGCTCTGCCTGGCTTTAGTGGGTAGGGTATGTCTCAAACCTCACCAAACTATCTGTTATCTGCAGGAGAAAAGCAGGCCTGAAATAATGCTGCTAAGAGGAATCCAAGTTACACTGAAGAGGGAGATTTTGTGACTCTTTCCATGCACCAGATTCTAAAACTCTGGGACAAAAAATAATTTTTTCTAACCATAAAATCTGTAATAATTTATTGTTAAGATTCCAATGAGAACTAGTCATTAAGGGTCAAAGTGACCTAGAGTTATAATGGCAGTGGGGACTTGATAGTCTGATGTCATCCAGGTGTCAGTTCAAATTCAAATGGTAGAACTGGAATCTCTGGAATCTTCTCTGGGATCCCCAATAAAAGTACAGTGCAGGAAAGACACACTGTTTCTTTTTTCTATGTGAGGACCCATTATTTCCTTTGAGAGTGTCCCTTTTTCCTGTTTATTCTGTCAATAAACTCCTGCCTATTACGTCTGAAGTCTTTCTGACCTGATTACAAGAATTTGAGTTTGAAGTGGGAAGTTTTCTGCTGTCTCATTTTTTCCAGAAAGCACAAGCCCTGTATCACTAAACATTTGAAATGTTCTTGTGATCTACATTGAACTTGCTCCAGCTACACTGTCCATATTTGCAGGGCCTTTCTCTCCAGCTCTTTCAGGACAAGCCAATACATAGAGCTAAGATAAGCCAAAATAGATCTAAACACTGTGAATGTCATTCTCCTCACACTCTAGTGGGTAGGTCCACTAGGAGATAAAGTCGTATCTGGTTCCTGAGCAGCAAAGGCCCTTGGTTCCTACTGCAGCATCCAAATGGTCAAAGAGATCAGGATGGTCATCATCCACAGTCGGTGAGGCCAGGTTTTAAATGTCTCCACAGGATAGATGTAAATTTCCATCACTTTTACACAAAACCTTTCATGTGATGTGTTTCATACTAGAAATTTACCAACACAAATTGAAAGCCTCTGTACTGGACAAACAGCAGGATTTCATAAGAGGATCATTTCCAGCCTACAGTCTCCAGGATTTTGGTATATGCTTGGCCCAATAAGACCACCCTTAGATTAGCCAATTAGAAATGAACAGTGCTCCTCCCTCCTCCTTCCTATCCTGTTCAGCCCAATAAAACCACAAGTACATTAGCCAATCAAAAGTGATCCCTGCTTTGACAATCCATCAACTGGAATCCACAACCTGGCACTACTTGTTATACTCATTCAAGAAATATACCTCAGTTGATGTGATTCATAACAAGCATTGTAGATCTAGTAAAAAATAATTTGCCTGCATCTATAAACGAATTATTGGTTACAAATGCATGTCAACTGACAAAAATGTGTATATAATACAGCAAAAAAGCAAGAAATTTCAGAGTTAATTTATCCATTGGACACAATAGACAGAGTGTCTTTTTTTTTCATGGAAATGTTTTACTTTGGAATCCTAAGAAAAAATAAATAAATACAATCTGCCCTAGAATACCTTCATCTTCATACCAACCCAGGAGCAAAATGTAACTTTCAAACTTCTTTTCATAGCAATGGTCCCATGAAGGCAAAATCAACTCTCTAGGCCTCTCAAAAGTCATGCTCTAAATATGGCCACAATTAAGTCATTCTCAAGGCTTGTATGGACTTAATTTTTTTCTCCATGTTTTTTATTGATACATTAGAGTTGTACATAATGCCGGGATTTGTTGTTACATAATCATAGATATATACAATATACACAACATAGCAATATAATTTGGCCAGTATCATCACCAGCATTCCCCCCTTCCTCCCCACCTTCCACCCTTTAATCCCTCTACTGATCTCTTTGATTTTTAGGAGATCCACCTTCAGCTTTGTTTTCCTCTCTAGCTCCATATATGACCTGCAACCATTAACCCTGTAAGTTTGACTAATTTCCCTTACCTGATGGTCTCTAGTTCCATTACTTGTCTGCAAATAACACAATTTCTTTTTTCTTTATGGCTGAATACAATCCTCTTGTGTATCTCTACCATATTTTCTTTATCCATTCATCCTTTGATGGACACCTAGGCTGGTTCCATAGTTCAGTGATTTTGAATTATGCTGCTATAAACATGGGTATGGATATATCCCTGTAATATGACAACTTTCATCCTTCAGTATATATATTGAGGTGTTGTATAGTTGGAAGATGTGGTGGTTCCATGCCTAATGTTTTGACAAGCCTTCATATTGATTTCCATAGCAGTTGTACTAAATTACATTCACACCAACAGTGTAAAAGTGTTCCTTCTTTTTCTCCACATCCTCTCGAGCATATATTATTATTATTTATATTCTTGATTACTGCCATTCTGACTGGTGTAAAATGAAATCTCAGTGCAGTTTTGATTTTCATTTCCCTAATTGGTAATGATGTTGAACTTTTTTTTTAATATATTTCTTGGCCATTTGTATTTCTTCTTTTGAGAAGGGTCTTTTTAATTCATTGTCCCATTATTAATTGGATTGTTTGACATTTTTGGAGATTTAATATTCAGGTGTTGCTTGTTACCATTTCCTGTCACACCACAACTACAAATTAAAGGAAATTGAGAAAAACAATAGGTCAGAGCACAGTACTCTTGGTTCCAAGTGACAAAACCAACTCAAACTAACTTAGGGAAACCTGGTGGTGGTATTTTTTGTGTGTGCTGAGGGTACTAGGGGTTGAACTCAGGGGCACTCAACCACTGAGCCACATCCCCAGCCCTATTATGTATTTAATTTAGAGACAGGGTATCACTGAGTTGCTTAGCAAACCTCACCATTGCTGAGACTGGCTTTGAATGCACAATCCTCCTCTCTCAGCCTCCTGAGCCACTGTGGTATTATAGGCGTGGGCCACTGCATCCAGCTGGGTAAGATATTTATGTTTTACAGATTATTTTTATAATACCTAAAGACTGGTAGGAATGCAAATATTCAAAAGGAGCAAAGTGGCTGGGTCACCATGGTACAGCTGTTCTACAAGCTTTTATGCAGTCTTAAGAATAATGATTTAAAACATGCAATGTTTTGTTCCAAAAAATGGTAACAAGCAACACCTGAATATTAAATACAGATAATTCTTAAATTTAAAAAAAATAGTAAATTGCATGTGTGATGAGATTACAAGTGTGCTATGTGATGCTGCATTTCCTAAGCAAACTGTTTCAACCCATATACAACTATAGTGGTGCTAGTGAACTTCTGGGGCAGTGTGTAGAAATAGTAAGGATGGGGGTATATGATGGTCATCATTATACAAAATATATGTATGAAGATTTGAATTTGGTGTCAGCATACATTATATACAAACAGAGGTATGAAAAATTGTAGTATATATGTGTATTAAGAATTGTAATGCAAAAAAGAGTACATGTATAATGGAATAATTTTGGTGTAAACATACTTTATATGCAGAGTTATGAAAACTTATGCTGTAAATGGGTCATAATGAATGTAAGACATTCCACTATTGTCATGTATGTAATAATAAATAAATAAATAAATACCCAAATACACTCTCTGTCCCCATGCAGAGTCTCAGAGGTGCCTGGGACACCCATCTTTGGCCTGCATGCCCTACACAGCTGTCCCTGCAATGTCAGGTTAGGAAGCTCATCCAGGTATGCCTAGCCTGTAGGAGTTCTGTATTTAGGATTGGGTCTCTGATAGTCTTCGTGATTGTGGCATGCTTGGTGGCTAGGAAGTTTCTGTGCAAAGGTTCAGAATGTCTGGCTGCTGGGATGTTTCTGTGAAAAGGTGCAGAATGCCTGGTTATGGGGAAACTCTCGTGTAAAAGACATGGGATGCCTGACCACTGTAGCAGTGCTCTTCACAAGGGTTTCAACCTTGATCTTAGGCACAAAGCTCCTGGAAATAGAAGAATTTGTTTGACATATAACTACAATGTTTCATCAAGTTCCAGTGCTCCTGGAGCTGCCTGCCTAATAGTAACTTCATACAATGGACTTTTTTTTGAGAACTGCACATTGCATATTGTAACTGTGAATATGCAGCATAAGCAACTTTGCCTATAAACAATAATGTGGTTATGGTACTAATAACCTAATGTAACCTATTCGTATAATTACATAACATTTCCACTTGGACAAAGAGTCACTCTGCCATCTTCCCTGCCCCTGTACCTTGTCTGTGTTTCCTCTTTATTATAATTCTTTACACTAGCCATTCCTGCTTCATGGGAGGTGCCACATGAGAGGAATAGCACTGAATTTTACAGAATGTGTGCAGTCTTGAGGAATTTTTTTCCCTAAATTTTAAGGCTTGTAATGGACATTCATATTGGACTGAATGTGTCAATGTTGCCTGGGTTATTGAGACCTCACACTGACCTCAGGGAATTTAAAATTTAGGGTAAATATTCATAAGTGAAGTCTTTACATCTTGCTCCTCCTCTAGTATTGTAAGGAAACTCAAAGTCACCAGACTCTTCCACCAGCAATGGTTACAGTTCTCTGTGTCTCTTTCTTTGTCTCTCTCCCTTCTGCCCACCCCTCATCAGCAGGATCCTACAAGAGGGGATCCTTTATCAGCACTGCTTAAGGCCATATGTTGACATGCTGCTTGTTAACACTAGGATGAAACTAAAGCCCTGGTCCACTTCCTTGTTTGGGCTGCTACCTGCACTGGCCAGAAAATCCTAGTAGAACATGGGCCATGTCTGCCATGAAAGAGTCAGTGTCAACATTGAGCACAGTATCTGGTCCTCTATGCACAAAGGGACAGCTGCATTAATTTAACCTCGATAATCCAAGAGTATACTGATCTCAAGTTGGGACTCCCACAGACACATGGCACACCATAGCTGGGAGCATCTTGGGCACATTGGTACCAGTCAAAGCCTTGCTTAGCTAGGGAATTGGCCTTTAGGGAAATGACAATCCCTCTTACCAAGATCTAAGGACACAGTCTGGTTCCCATTCACCTACACTTCATGGGGAAAGGTGTGGCTTTGGTCCCAATATGTTTCATTCCTTTCCTGCTCCATGGATCTCTTCTCTCACCTAATCCCATATCCATTTCTCTTATCATCATGGGCAGGACAATTGGGTACTGAGCATCCCTGAACTCATGGGTATGTGCCTTAAGCTTCCCAGTCATTCTTCAAGAGAAATATTGTTTCGACTTCATATATAGAGCAAAATGGATCCCAAAAATGCCACGAATACTATTGTTAAAAGGGAAAAATAAAAAACACAAAAAGGCAACATATTTTGGAGTTAGAGAAATGCAAATTAAAACTACACTTAGATTACATCTCACTCCAATCATCATGGCCATTATCAAGTATACAAATAACAGCAAATTTTGAGGAGAATGTGGGAAAAAGGAAACACACATTATTATTGGTTGGAATGCATATTGGTGAAACATCTCTAGAAAGCAGTATGGAAATTTATAAAAAAAAAACTAGGAATAAAACAAGCTTTTTTAATCAACTATCACACTCCTCAGCATATATCCAAAGGACTTAAAAATCAGCATACTACAGTGACACAGCCACATCAGTATTTATAGTAGCTCAATTCACAATAGCTAAGCTATGGAACCAATCTAGATGCTCATCAACAGATGAATGGATAAATAAATTGTTATATATATATATATATATACACACACACACACAATGGATAAATAAATTGTTATATATATATAATTGTTATATATATAGACAATTACTCAGCCATAAAGAAGAATGGCTTTATTTTTTCCAGTAAATTGATGGAGATGAAGACTATCGTGCTAAGTGTTTGGTGCTGGGGATTGAACCCAGGTCCTTGTGCATGTGAGGCAAGCACTCTATTAGCTGAGCTATATCCCCAGCTCTCTTGATGACATTTGGAGGCTAGACCACAATGAAGGAGGGAGGGAAAAAGGAGAAGTTCAGTAGATAAGCCAAAGAAGCATGAAAGGAAGGGAGCAGAGAAAGGAAAGGCAGTAGAATGAATTTAACATAATTTTCCTATGTATGCATGTGAAAATACATAAGTGATTTCCACCATCATGCCCGACCACAAAAATGGGATTCTTAAATAGAATAAGATATATCCTATGCTTGTATGATTTTATCAAAATGGATTCTACGTCATGTATAATTAATAAGAACCAATAAAATAAAATATAAAAAATACTGAATAGGAACATGCAACCAAATTGATGGCATCATAGCCTAATGATGAAATGTCCTCAAGGTGCATTCCAGTATTTTCTGCATCTCTCTCCAGTGGTGGCTGCCAAAGGTGTTGGAGCCTGAGAGAAAGGTAGAGGTCCAGGGCACTGCACAGAGGCACAGAAAGGACCCCACACCTGTAGCATTCACCTGCAGGTGAAGGAATCCAAGGGAGCAGGCCTCCCATGTGTAACTAGGACAGAGAGAAGCAGGGTGCATTTTAGTGGATTAGTGAGTATATATTTATTGGCATGTCTATGGAGTTATTTATAGAATTAAGAAAATGTGGAGTCAGCTTTCCTAGACTCACAATGAAAACCAAATGTTTTTTTCTTGAAGAGGCAGACCCTTTAGCCCCTCTTAACAATAGATCTCTGTTTTATGTGACTTCTGGTTCCACTGATATTTGGAGAGCAAGAAACATAGCTCTCTTGAATCAGATCTGCTCAGTTTGCATCAACACAAGCAGGCAGGGGTGAGCAGTTAGTTATGCTGTTTTTTTTCTTGTAAAATGCAGAGTGTCCAGTTGCAATTAAGGATGCACACCTGGGAAGGGCCTTTAAGACTTTTATAAAACAGCAGGTGAGCACCCATTACCTGGAATTCAGGTGAGGGGCGGAAACCAGGGAGAACTCCCAGGTTGGCCTTGGTTTGGGCAAGGCCACCACAGATACTTCTCTCAAAAAATGGCTTGCCAGTGAGCAAAGGAGCGCAGGTGCTCCTGGGTTTTACAGAGGTTAGCGCTCTCTGTTATCTCCTTTGTGCTGATCCTCTTATTTTGCCTCCAGGTGGAATTCAGGCTCAAAATGTAGATTAAACTTAGTTCAAGGAAAATTAGGCTCTAATGTTACCATATGCATCTGCATCTTCTCCAGGGCACCTGCCAAGCCTGCTGTGAGCCTCCACAAAAGTGGACAGCAATACACTGACAGCTTCCCAAGAGTCTAAAAGGTTATTTCTTTTTGTATAATATAGCACAGATAAAGAGATGACAAGTCAGCACCCTAAAGAATGCTTTGGGGAGGTCTTATTATAGGAAGAGACCCAGGTAATGAAACTTTGAAGAATTAACCTCAATTTCTTAGCATTAGAACTCAATAGAACTTAGAACTCTGGTAACCATGCACACACATTCCAGAGAGAGTGCCTTATTCAGTTCATTTAAAGGGAGAATGCGAGATAAAAAGATGTTTTCATGATGTAACCAAACCTTCCAAGGTTCTAGGTACAAAAATGTACAGAGCACATTTACATGTTGGCTCAGTCCTCACACCAGACCCTTATGGCCACTTATCAGGAGGCATCTACAGGTAAAAGGGAGCAGCCCAGAGAAGACCAATCCAGGCAAGTCCTCATTTGGGATCACATCTGGAATGTATTTTGACCTTCCTGTTCTGTGTATGTGTGCGTGTTGGGGTGGGGGGAGCGGCAGTAATTGCAGGGGACCTAAAATGGTAGAATTAGGTTATTTCAGAAAATGGGTAATAGGGTGGATATTTAAATATTGGATTCTAGTTTTTCTACTCAAATATTTATCCAAAGACCTTATTCTCTAATATAGTATATGGAGGCCTATACATATGTTTATCTATATCTGATCTGTGCATAAAAATTTTCAATGGGAGTATCCTTTGTGGAAAGAGTGATTTATCACGTTAATTATTGTCCTACATTTAAGACAATCACTTTGCTGAGCTCCATGTATATCATCAAGGAGCTACTTGTTAATTCCACCTTCTTGGGGAAATAGCAAGTGCACCACACAACCCACAATGGTATCTCTGGTCTGAGGTTAGATGAGCTTACTGGAGAAGGGTCTCCACAGGAAGGAACTGGAGATGGCTGGAATATGCCAGAACAAATACCCAGATTGGAGACTCCATTAATCTTTGAGAACTTCACCACTTGGATGACCCACATGTCCATTCTCAAAGAAATCTAGACTGTATTATTCCCCTGACAACATAATACATGTAAATCTTCAGATTACATATTTGTAGAAATAACAGAGAAAATATTTTCACATGATTGTCAGTGTTTACTGGACACTAAATATTTCTTTCTGTTTAGCTACCTGACCCAGGTAGCTCATGCAGCAGTCAACTCCACTGACCATCTAGTTCTTTTATGAGACTTATATACCAATATTCTTATGAGGAAAGTATTGACACAAAGAGGAGTGAGAGTTACACAAACAAAGGAGGAAAACGTTATCTGTTTTTCTTTCTTTTTTTTTAATGACTGTGCCATACCACAAAAAAAATCTCTATAGCTCCTTAAGGTAAGGAGCTTTATCCCTCACATGCCTTCAGAATATTCTAGTAAGAAATGTCTTTTCTTGCATCAGGTCAGTCTTTCAATGCTTTTGGGATGTGATATGATCCAATTATAATTTCATTTAGCCAAAGTGCAGGAACAGTGTATGTGTATCATAATGGGCTGTATCAGTGTCACAGGGCTATCATAAGACAATGCCACAGATGGAATTAAGCAAAAATTTATTTGTTCTGTTTCTAGATTCTTATATGAAGGTGCTTGTGGAATGATTTTCTTTGAGGCCTACTCTTTGATATGTAGATTGCCATCTTCTGTCTCCATGTTTCTATGACATTTTCATGGGCTTCTGTGTGTCTTTATTGCTGCTGTTTATAAGGAGAAAAAGTTCATTGGATTAGACTTTACACCAATTAACTGAGTTAACATTAATCATGCCTTTAAGAATCATTTATTCAAACAGAGTCATAATCTGAGGCACTTTGTATCTAGAATATCAACACATGTGATTTGGGGAGGGGACACAATCAGCTGAAAACATAAACTAGTCTCTTGCTGAATCATACTCTTAGGAAAGGAAATAGTAAGTAAAGACACACACACATGTAACATTTTAATAGCTACCATCAGATTATATCACAGAAAGTCTGTTAAAGTTACATTATCACAAGGAATTTCTGGTTGTAGCTGCTTCTCTGCAGCCAGGATTCCCTAGGGGTTGGATTTAAGGAAATAAAATTGGTTAATATCTTGTACTTGTAGCAAATAAAATCACACTGTTCCACTTTTTTTCCAGTTTTTCAAATGACAAGTTTGATTTACCTTTCAGTTCATTATCAGCCATTTAGATTTTTTTCTTCCCTGAGCCATACTCAGATTTTGGGCCCTGTGATGTGCTTTCTTGCAACCTCTAGTCTCCAAGCATTTGCCCCTGTGAGGAACCTGGTTTGACATGTAGAGGAAAATTAGGATCAGAACACTTTTGAGATATGAGAAAACTGCTTTATTAGTATGACCACAATCCCAGAGAGATGATTCCCAAAGTCTGAGCCCTGAGCACTTTGGAACTTCTACTTTTATACAAAAGCAAGTTTGAGGTACATCAAGGCAACAGAGTTGGTGCAATACCATTGGATGGTGCAATCTACATTCCTTACATGGATGCAAACTTGTGAACAATGTAGGAGACTCTTAGCTCATAGAGCTTAGGTACTTTTACTGCATTAAAACTAAAGTGGGATTGTTCTGTCCCCATTGCTTTATTTCCTGCTTCTGGTACTGTGATTACCTTTTACAGGTACTTATTAGCCACTGAACTCTTCTATGGTTAAATGTCAGTAAAAAGAGCTGCTGTTAGAAAGCATAAAAAAACCACAGCCTGAGTTAAACTGCTGAGTTTCCATTTTCCTCTACCACAGACACCTCTTTCTGAAGTCTTCTCTCACATGAAAGAAGGATAACCAACAATCTTCAAGTCAAAGGGACTTCCTGGGTTGTCTTCTCTAGGCTCTGTCTTTAAAATGGGGAAGGAATCATATTTCTCCAGATGGGCATCCTCTATATTAGGAACAACCCAGACTTTGAGGAGCTTTGAAGGAATTTTACACAGTTCTGTCCTGGACAGTTCTCAGTTGTGACACATGCTGTTGAGAAGCCATTTGGTATCTAGAAGCCTGTGTTTTCTCACCTCTACAATTGGATGTTTTGGAGGACTCGGGTGGATAGTGGATTCATGAGTTCTCTTGATATATATAGATTCTGTGCTTCCACAGCTGACAGAACAACTTGAAGATACTCTGAAGTTACTGCTTTACCATTATCTTGCATTCCACAACAATTTTCTTTTCAGAAGATTATAACCTTGACACCATGGACACTCATGTCATTCACATGCCCAAATACACAATGTCATCTCTTCCTTGTTTGAAATCCAAATGCAAATTACCTGATGATTCATGTTACTATCAAAAATTATTTATTTCTATTTGGCCTCCTTTTACTCTATGTCTTCAATAATACAATTTTCTGCTACTTCCCTTTTTAGCCCATGTCCATCTTTATTTTGAAAACACAGGACTTGGTGGTCCTTTATATCCTTCTAAATCAGCCTGTTTCTATAATTGATACACCCTGATTAAACTGACCTCATTTTTGATATCAAATATATTTTTTGATGTATAAAAAGGGGACATGATGAATTAGATTTGTTTTTTTGCCCTTGTGTAAACTGAACCAGGATTCCCTGGATCCTGAAATGAGAGGCCCAAGATGACTCAGATGTATGAGAATGTTCTGTTCATATTATACTAAGTAATTCATTGGACTGGAATATATATATCACAAATCCTGCTTTTCACTTTCCAAATTGGAAGAGAATAAGAAATGTTGTGTCTTGTGATCTGGTGAAGATGTTTTGGCTTTGCAATCAGACACAGCTCATCCTAAGTCCCAGCCCAGCTGCTTATTAGTTGTGGGGCTTTGTCCACTGAAGGAAACAGATATTACAACCTGGCTATTAGGTCTAAGGCCAAATTGTCAAATAAGGTGTTTGCCTTTAATGTATTTAAACAATAGAGTCAAGGCTGTGGACAGATTACAAGGTATGTGTCCCTAAACCCCTGGGAACCCATCTTCTTTTATTTGCTGATATCTGCAATGGGAAAGAGCCTCTGACCAGCACCAAGTGGGAAAGCCTTTCCTTGTTAAAGCTCCCTGCTCTCACTCAGGGCATTGTCTCTACTGCTAGTTGAGCCTGAGGAGAAATATTAGCAAGGAACTGTAGCCCTCTACTCTAGCACATAAAAGGTTAGACAAGGTCCCTTACCTCTTTGATGTAAGGGCTTCCACAGATCACAAATTTGGAATTTGGCTGCTATGCTTCCATATACTGGAGAGAAAAGATTTGAAGGTATCATTCCAAAAATACATATACTTCATTTCTATAGTCATGTTAAGGTAATATTATGGATATATTGGTTTATGTTATTAAAAAAATTTTCAACTTCTTTTTGTGTGTGTGTATTTGT
>NW_026005979.1:0-5558 GCF_001458135.2 Marmota marmota marmota | reverse complement strand
AATCCTATTTTTAAACCTAACACTATTACTAACCCTATCCCTAAACCTAACCCTAACACTAATCCTAAACCTAAGTCTAATCCTAACACTAACCATAACCATATCACAAACCCTAACACTAACCCCTAAACTAACCATAAACCTAACCCTAATAGTTATTGTAAACTTACCCATAACACTAACCCTAACACAAACACAAACGCTAATCCTAACACTAAACTTTACACTAAACCTAATCGTAACCCTTACCCAAATCCTAAACCTTACTCTAAGCCAAACACTAACCCTAAACCTAAACCTAACCATAACAATAACCCTAAACATAAATCTAACCCTAACAATAATGTAAACCTAACACTAACCCTACCACTAATTCTAACCTAAAACTAACCCTTAAAGTAACCCAAATGCTAACCCTATGCCTAACACTAACACTAACCTTATCTCTGACCCTAAACCTAAACCTAACACTGAATCTCAACCTATCCCTAATTAAACTATTGCTAACTCTAATCCTAATTCTAACACTAAACATTACACTAACCCTAACCCTAACACTAACACTAATCCTAAACCTAACCATAACCATAATATTAACCCTAACTCAATTCTTACCATAACCCTAACACTAACCCTAACCCAACACTGACACTAACCCTAAAACTAACCCTATCACTAACCCTAGTTGAAACCCAAACACTAATACTAATATCCTGAACACTACCTCTAATCCTTCACATTTCCCTATTCTAGCACTAACCCTGACCCTAACCCTAATCCTAACACTAACCCTTAAACTAACACTAACCCAAACACTAAACCTAACCCAAACCCTATCCCTAATCCTAATTTTAAACCTAACTCTAACTCTCACCCTAAACCTAATAAAAATTCTAATTCTAACCCTAACCCTAACACAAACACTAACCCTAAACCTAACACTAATTGTAATCCTAACCCTAACTCTACTCCTAACACTAAACCTAACTTTAACAATACCCTAACCCTAATCGTAACTCTAAACCTAACCCTGACACTCAACCTAAACCTAACCATAACCCTAATGCTAACCCTAACCCTAACCCTAATCTTAACTGAAACCCTAACACTAACTCTAACCCTAAACCTAACACAAACCTAAGTCTAACTCTAACCCTAACCCAAACACTAACCCTATCTCTAAAACTAACCCTAACCCTACTTGTAACCCTAACCCTAACATTAACCCTAAACCATACCCTAAACCTAACTCTAATCCTAACACTAAACCTAAGCCTAAACCTAACCCTAACTCTAACACTGAACCTAACCCTAACCATAACACTAACCCTAACCCTAAACTTAACACTAACCCTAACACTAAACCTAACACTAACCCTAACCACAGTGCTAAGTGTAACAGTATCCCTAACCCTAAAACCACCCGAACACAAACCCCAATACTTACTTAAACCCTAACACAAACCCTAACCATAACCTTAACTGTAACACTAACCCTAACACTAACCCTAACCCTAACCCTAACTCTAAGCCTAATCCTAACTGTAAGCCTAAACTTNACTGTAACCGTAACCATAACCCTAACACTAAACCTAAAACTAACCAAATACTAACCATAACTCGAAGCCTTAGCCTATCACTGACCCTAAACCAAACCTTACCCCTAACACTAACCCTAACCCTAACACTAACCCTAACCCTAACCCTAACTCTAAGCCTAATCCTAACTGTAAGCCTAAACTTAATACTAACCCTAAACCTTACAATAAGCCTAAAACTAACCCTAACCCTAAGTCTAACCATAACCCTAACCCTAAGAATAACCCAAATCCTAAAATTAACCTAACCCTTATCCTAAATGTAACACTAAATATTACTCTAACCCTAAAATTAACCTGAACACTAACCCTAATTCTATCACTAACACTAACAATAACAATAACCCTAACAATAACCCTAAAACTAACACTTACCCTAAAACTTACCCTAACCAGAACCGTAATCCTAACGCTAACTCTAACACTAATTCTAAACCTAACCCTAATGCTAACCCTAACACTAACCCTCACCCTAACCCTAAACATAACCATAAATGTAACCCTAACCCTAACCCTAACCATAACCATAACAAAACCTAACCCAAAACAGAACCTTAAACCTAACCCAAACCTAGCCCTAAAACTTACCTAACTGTAACCGTAACCATAACCCTAACACTAAACCTAAAACTAACCAAATACTAACCATAACTCGAAGCCTTAGCCTATCACTGACCCTAAACCAAACCTTACCCCTAACACTAACCCTAACCCTAACACTAACCCTAACCCTAACCCTAACTCTAAGCCTAATCCTAACTGTAAGCCTAAACTTAATACTAACCCTAAACCTTACAATAAGCCTAAAACTAACCCTAACCCTAAGTCTAACCATAACCCTAACCCTAAGAATAACCCAAATCCTAAAATTAACCTAACCCTTATCCTAAATGTAACACTAAATATTACTCTAACCCTAAAATTAACCTGAACACTAACCCTAATTCTATCACTAACACTAACAATAACAATAACCCTAACAATAACCCTAAAACTAACACTTACCCTAAAACTTACCCTAACCAGAACCGTAATCCTAACGCTAACTCTAACACTAATTCTAAACCTAACCCTAATGCTAACCCTAACACTAACCCTCACCCTAACCCTAAACATAACCATAAATGTAACCCTAACCCTAACCCTAACCATAACCATAACAAAACCTAACCCAAAACAGAACCTTAAACCTAACCCAAACCTAGCCCTAAAACTTACCTAACTGTAACCGTAACCATAACCCTAACACTAAACCTAAAACTAACCAAATACTAACCGTAACCCGAAGCCTTAGCCTATCACTGACCCTAAACGAAACCTTACCCCTAACACTAACTCTAACCCTAACACTAACACTAACCCTAATCTTAATCCTAACCATAACTCTAACCCTAACCATAACACTAACCCTAACCCTAATCATAAATCTTACACTAACGCTAACTTTAACCCAAAACTTTAATCTAAACATAAACCTATCTGTAATACTAACCCAAACCCTTACCGTTACAAAAATACTAACCCTAACCCTAACCCTAATCATAACTTTAAAACTTACCATAACACTGACCCTAACCCTATACATAACCCAAACACTAAAGCTAACCCTAACCCTAACCCTAACCTTAACCCTTACCCTTAAACTAACACTAAACCTAATGCTAAACATCACCCTAAACCTAACACTAACACTAACACTTACCGTATCCGAATCCAAACCCTAACAATAACTCTAACCCTAACCCTAAAACTAACAATAACACTTACCCAACCATAACACTATCACTAACCCCAACCCTAAAATTTAAAACTTACCCTAACAATGACCCTAACCCTATCCATAACCTGAACACTAAAGCTAACCCTAACCCTAACCTTAACCCTTACCCTTAAACTAACAGTAACCCTAACACTAACCCTAATGCTAAATATCACCGTAACCCAAACACTAACACTAACACTTTCTGTATCTGAATCCTAACCCTAACAATAACCCTAACTAACCCTAAAACTAACAATAACCCTTACCCAACCATAACCCTATCACTAACCTAACCCTAAACATTAGCCTAAATTTAATCGTAAACCTAACCCTAACCCTAACAAAAAACCTAAACCTATTCCTAAACCTAACACGATTTCTACCCTATCCCTAAAACTAACCCTAAAACTAATCCTAAACCTAAGCCTAACGCTAACACTAACCCTAACCATAATACAAATCCTAACACTAAACCCTAAACTAACCATAAACCTAACATTAATTGTTATTGTAAACCTACCCCTAACACTAACCCTAACCCTAATACAAACCCTAACACTAACCCTAACTAAACCCAATCCTTAACCCTATCACTAACACAAATGCTAATCCTAACACGAAACTTTACACTAAACCTAATTGTAACCCTTACCCAAACCCTAAACCTTACTCTAAGAAAAACACTAACCCTAAAGCTAAACCTAACCATAAAAATAACCCTAAACATAAACCTAACCCTAACCATAAACCTAACCCTAACACTAATGTAAACCTAACACTAACCCTAACACTAATTCTAATCCTAACCCAAAACACTAAACACTAACCTTTAATGTAACCCTAATGCTAACCCTATCCCTCACCCTAACACTAACAATAACTCTAACCCTAAACCTAAACCTAACACTAAATCTCAACCTATCCCTAATAAAATTATTGCTAACCATAATCCTAACTATAACACTAACAATTACATTAACACTAACCCTAACAATAATCCTAAACCTAACTGTCACCATAACACTAACCTTAACACAATTCTAGTCCTAACCCTAACACTAACCCTAACCCAACCCTAACACTAACATTAAAACTAACCCTATCACTAACCCTAGTTCAAAACCAAACGCTAATACTAACCTGAACACTACCTCTAATCCTAAACTAACCCTATTCTAGCACTAAACCTAACCGTAAACCACAACCTGACCCTAACCTAACACTAACCCAATTACTAACACTAACCATATTTCTAAACCTAGCCCTAACACTAATCCTAAAACTCACCCTTACCATAACCCTAACACAAACCCTAACCTTAACCCTAACACTAACCCTAACCCTAAAACTAACACTACCCTAAACCTAACCCTTACCATAAACCTAACCTTAACCGTAACACTAACCCTAAACCTTACCCTAACCCTAACACTAACCCTAATCCTAACTGTAAGTCTAAACTTAATATTAACCCTAAACCTTACACTAAGCCTAAAACTAACCCTAACCCTAACAATAACCCAAATCCTAAAACTAAACCTAACCCTAACCCTAACTATAACACTAAACATTACCCTAACCCTAAACTTAACCTGAACATTAACCCTAATTCTATCACTAACACTAACACTAACCCTAACAATAACCCTAAAATTAACACTTACCCTAAAACTTACCCTTACCATAACCCTATCCCTAACGCTAACCCTAACACTAATTCTAAATTTAACCCTAATGCTAAACCCTAACATTAACCCTCAACCTAACCCTAAACATAACCATAACTGTAACCGTAAACCTAACTCTAAACCTATCACAAAACCCAACCCAAAAAAGAACCTTAAACCTAACCCAAACCTAGCCCTAACCCTTACGTAACCATAACCATAACCATAACCCTAACCCTAACAATAAACCTACACACAACCCTAATACTAATCCTAACACGAAGCCGTACCCTATCACTGACCCTAACCCTAACCCTAACTCACCCTAAGCCTAAAACAAACCCTAATCCTAATCCTGACCCAAACCATAACCATAACACTAACACTAACCCTAAACATAATCTTAACACTAATGCTAAATTTAACCCTAAACATTAATCTAACCATAAACATATATGTAATTCTAACCCAAACTGTTACACTTCCAAAAACACTAACCCTAAACATAACCCTAATCATAACTTTAAATCT
>NW_026005978.1:0-5565 GCF_001458135.2 Marmota marmota marmota | reverse complement strand
CCCCCCCCCCCCTTAAGAACTGGAGATTGATAATTGACAGCTCTTTGTAGAATGAAACTTAATAATTCATTTTGGTAGCCCTTCTTTCTTTTGTCTCTCTCTCTCTGTTTTAGAACTTGTACAAACTGTTATCTGTGTTTTAAAAAGTACTTAAGAGATCTCTTTTTTTAACATTAAAAACCCAGCCTTTATATAAGAAAGGCAAATCAAGCATGATTTTTTTTTTTTTCCAGAAATGCTTTCTGCTTTTCACAATATTACAGAACAGTTTTCATTGAAGCCTAACATGAAAATTTTACTTTAGGTCTAAGTACTGGGGAAGGTTTTACCTACTTTGAGATGTAGTATTTTTCCCCCTTTGGATAAGGTAAATGACCATATTTCCTCCTTTTGCTTTGATTGATGGAATGTTGGGAGCCAAATTTGTAAATTGTAATCAGAGTATCTGTGGCCTGGTTGGTTTTATTCAAGTCTATGCTTCACCTTCTTTTTTTGCTTTCTTTATTTTCATCTAGACTTGTTCTGGTATTACTAATTATTTCATATAGTTTAATATAAGCTACTTTTTAGTCCTTTGTAAATAGAGAATACACACACACACACATATAAACAGAATTTCCTAATAATTGTAACCTTTTCTAGTTAGTAACAGTCATGTGTTTGAATACTTTCCACACCTAATTTTAAGCCAGCATTAATCTAGTACCTCCTGTATTGCTGCAAATATGACAGAGATGTTCTTTGTTCTCATGAAAGAGCCTATTTAATATCCTCCCCCACCCCCAAACTCAGAGATTCTCCTTTGGTTGCTAACATACTGTACTCTTAATTGTAGCAAGAAGCAGCAGTGGTCAATGAGTTATTTTTTTATGTTACCATTCTTCATGGTAAGAGGTCTGTGTTCCTGAGTCTGTCCAGGTGAAATCTCTTGGTTTGTGTAAGTAAATATCAAATGACATACAGTTAACATACCAGTTTTCTACCAACCACCTATGTGCATGTATTTTCATGATCAAGGGCATAAATGTATATGTATTTTAAATTCTTATAACCCCAAAGAAATAGGATTTCTTTACTGTGTTTCATGATTCGGTTAAGAATATGTGCTGCAGGATAGGATGTTCATGTTATTTTCTGGGAAGAATCAGTTTATTTTGTAGATGACTTCTTGAAACAACATTAAAACCTGTTGGAAAACCCAACTTTCAATAATTTCCAAGATACTTATTAGTTTTAAAAGAGTGACCACCCTCCATCCCCACTCACAATTTTTATCCCCAGCTTGGCATTCAAAAGATTTTTTTTTTTGCCAGAATTCATAAATACTTTAAAGAATAACCACCCAGGATAAATACACTATTTAAAAAAAATCTCCAAGATTATTAAGAAAGGTAGTATTTTTGACATTTCTTTTAAAATAGAATAGTTTCTAGGTAGAGTAGAATTTATATTGGACAGTTTATTGTGAAAAATTGAACTGTTACCAAAAATCTTAAGCAGTCACAAGAATGGCATTAATAACACATGTATTAATTGAAACAAGGGATGAATACATGATATAGACAGGGTGAAGAAAATATGGAGGTTTTAAGAAATCTGTGTATTCCATAATTCTCTTTTACCCAAAGTAGACTTTATTTAATTCTTTCAAATGCACATTCTGTTTGCTTAAATCTACATCTGCCACTAGCTTGAACACTGCCTGAAACGTATGTGTGGCTTGGAAGAAAGTCTGATATGTAAAGGAAAGCACAGAATAAAGTTTGTCTTTTAAATAATGGCACAGAGCCTTCACAGTCACCGCGTAAAGAGTGCTCACTGGTGTCCCATGGTGCTGCTGGGTAGAGGCTTGTAATTATTTTCTTCAAAGTCCTGCTTGAGCACTCGTGCCAGCACAGATAGGAGATTTTATGCATTCTGCTTTCCTGTCATATTTGTTGAAATCATTCGTTCGTTTCAGGGAAGTAGTGGGATTTTGTTTGCATCTTTGCTTTTTAAGCTATTTGCATTTGCTGGTTGAGTTTTGTTTCTTTGCTGCAAAGAGTGTGTACTAGATCTGATTCCCTTACTTGATATGCTGATACAGGTCATCTTTGATCTGAGCCAGTATTTATTTTCATTGTAGTCTTAGCACAGGTTTCAAATAGTTTCATAAAATGCGATGTTTTAGGAATTTGATTACATATTTGTGATAGTTATCTATTCTGGTATTTAAAAATCTTTGACAGTAGTTTTACCCCTTAAAATCTTTCCAGTAGTGTTAAATATAGTGATCAAACTGCAAAAGATGTGGTTTCTGAAAACCTAAAAATTTTTTGTATATTTCTGTTGTATCTATGTGCTGTACTTTTATTGATTCAGAAATAATTTATTCTACACTTTGGAACCAGATTCTGAAGTCATATTGAAGTCAAAGCTATGGTAAACAGCTTCTAAAAGGTTTTCAATGACATGATCACCTTAGAGTTATTTTGAGGACTAGTTAGATTATATGTGTAGGTGATTGCTTCGTAGGAAGTCTGACTGTAGTACGTATGCATATTTATTAAATTGTTACATTGTAATATATCTTTAAATAATTTTGGATTTATTTGGCTCATGAAATAAGACACTGGGTTCTTAAATTGTTTTCAGTTTTTAAAATTTAGAAAACTTGGTCCTTATAAGAGTTCCTTAATATCACATCGTAAATCTTTTTTTTTTTTCCCCTTAACCTGATGGGCAGATCTCAAGTTTTTGATTTTGAATATTCCACGACTTTACTGTCTTTTAGCTCTTCCCAGTCTAACTATTAAATTGTGGCAATTCTTTGTTCCTGTTTTTGTAATGAAAAATTGCATTTCATGGGGGCTCACTTTAAATTATAAATTTGAAAAAGCTGACTTTTTAATAAGGAAGTTGAGAAATTGATGGTGAAAAGAAAACTCGTTATTCTGAACTGAAAAATTTCAAATTCATTTGTCATTCCCAGTGATATTCAGGAGCATTGCAGACTCATACTCTAGTTTGGTTGATTGCCACTGTAGCTCCAGAAACAGCATTTAAATGTAAGAAAACATATTATTTTTCAGTGTTTGCATATTTGAAGATAAAACAAGAGAAAGCCCAACAAATGTGGTGGGTTTTTGAAAAGAATAGTTATTGGGCAGTCTGCCTCAGTTAAGACAGTTTTAGCTCTAGGCACTTTAAATTTGACCATTTTGCAAAGAAGATACTGGAAAAAGTGAATATGAATATATTGGTGCCAGACTTCAGACAGTTATTTACTGTTTTAAACCAGTCTCTCCTTTGCTAGGGAGAGGCTTAGCCTATTAAAACAATTGTAGAAGTTGAAAAGAATTATAAAATTTTAGCTCATTTTTATAATCCTTCCAAATTTTGTAGTGTCACCTCAATTGCATCTAAGTGTAGCTTTTGTATCAGTAATTTGAGCTGGCTTGGTAGTAACTGCCAATTTGTCTTTATAATTCATTTGCTACTTGCTGCTTCTTCTAAGTTGGTAGGGCGTTTGCTTTTTAAACTAAAAATGTTTAAAAGGTTCTTTCCTAACTTTTCATTACAAGATGGTAAGTCTTTCTGTTGAACATTATTATAAATTTAAAAATAGTCCCCTCTCCAAAAGGATTTCCCCCTTGCCATTTGTCTTTGGGAAATTCCCCAGGATATTTAATGATTAACTCAAGAAATGAATGTCATTGGCTGAATTGTCACTTTGGCTTCTGTTAAATACGAGAACTTTAGAACAAAAGTGGAAGCCCATCTAATCCTGGACCAACTTTTGCAAAGTTGCCAATAAATGGTTGTTTCTTCATTAACCTGTGTGTATCCAGCAGTAAGGAATTCGGGCTCTTTATATTAAGGAGTCCCCCTTTTTTTCTTTTTTTCCTTTTTGTTTCTTTGGTGTGATTCTCTTCTTTGAGGTGTGAACCATTCCCTGGATAAGATAAACCTTATCTCTGTCTTTTATAACCTCCTTTAAACTCCAGCCAGAAAAGTAAATACTGACTAGATATGAGAAGGCAGATAACATTCCCTCACATTTACCAGAGTCTGTGGGCTGTGACATGGTATCATCATCACAGACACTTGCAGGAATCATAGGCTCCTTCATTTGCCCAAGTGTCTAAATTGTGTCTCCTGATTGCCTTACCTGCTCTACACTACCATGTAACTTCCAAGAGACCACAAAAGCAAAGAGGTTTTGGAGATTGAAATCTGGAATGACCATTTCCATTTACTGTGTAAAACTGATTGGCATGTCACCAATTCATGATTTTTTCTTTATTTCTTCTATAGGCCAGAGGGGTAAATAGGTGTCAGTGTGGCAGGTCAGCTTAGTTGATTAGTGGTGGCTACTGGGAGCACAGTTTTGGTATAGTTTAGTGGACACTCAGCTGCTTATTTCTTACTACTACTTAGTTTTACCAAGAAAGTTTTCCAAGAGCTGGTTTTGTACTTTCTGAAAATTTGGGTGGGAGGAGGAAGAAAAACTGAGTGAAGGGAGATGAGAGCCCCACATCTGCATCAACATTAGAACATAGCCACAGACCTCAAAGTCTGTAGAGATACAGCAGTTCACCTGGCTGTTTGTGAGGGTTTTTTTTTTTTTTTGTTGTTGTTGTTGTTTTTGTCTCTTGTTCCTTAGCTTATGTAGAGTGTAAACAATACCACTAAAAAAAAAAAAATCAAAGTACCTTCTTTCAAATAGTGCATGTTTCTCACTGGGCATTAGTGCATTCCAGCCTCATTTTGGTGCTTCAGTACCCCAGTCCTCACCTTTTGGGGGCAGGGTTGGTAATTAAAACCAGGAGCCCTCTACCACTAAGCCATACTCCCCAGCCTTTTATTTTTTTATTTTTTTGATCCAGTCTCACTACATTATGGAGGCTGGCCTTGAACTTGTAGTCCAGTTGCTTCAGCTTCCTGAGTTGGGTTCATGTTTGTGCCACCACACCTAGCCCTTCCCTACCTTTTTAAGATTGACTTTTAGGTCCTCCACACAGAGCTTTTAGTAGAGCCACTATTTTTCCTGATTTTGCCTTATCTGTTGATTTTTATTATCAAAGTAGTAAAGTTCAAATCATTATAGAGAATGTCCTAAAACTTCTCCTAGAATAGGCCCAATATAGATTTTGTTGTAAAATAATGATATTCCAGTACATTGGAGAGTAAAAGCAGTTTTATTAACTTAACCTGTCATTGCTCTTAACTCTTTAATTTTGTTGTTCATTTAAGATATGAAAACCCTTATGACTTACAAATAAGTATGTTTAAAAACTTCTAAAATCTGGCATGTCATTTTCTAAGCTATAGAAGAAGAAAATGTACATGCTTCCCTCTTTCTTCCTAGGAACTGAAGCTAATTTCTGAACTCCCAGAAATAAATACATTGGAGCTGTATTTATTTATTTCTTGAGCAGCCGTGGGGATACAGGCCTCATATTTCTGACTCCTTGGTTTAGAGAATACTCATTTTCATTCTTGTTCTTATTGGAGGGTGTGTAAAATTAGGTAAGACACTGGATAAGAAAGAATTTGAAGAAATAACTAGAAAGATCTTGGAAG
>NW_026005977.1:0-5570 GCF_001458135.2 Marmota marmota marmota | reverse complement strand
TTTTTGAGGCAGGGTCTCTCTAAATTGCCTAGGCTAGCCTTGAACTAAGTCTTTTTTTTTTTTTTTTTTAATTTTAAATTGCCCAGGCTGGCCTCAAACTTGCAATCCTCTTGCCTTAACCTCCTGAGTTGCTGGGATTACAGGAATACACTACCGAGCCTGTTGTAATTTGTTTTTTGTTGTTTCGTTTGTTTGTTTGTTTTTGTGGTGCTAGGGGTTGAACATAGGACTTTGTGCATGCAAGGCAAGCACTCTACTAACTGAGCTATATCCTCAGCCCCCAAATTTATTTTTTAATACTAAGATTCATCATAAAAATGAATTACTCTACTGGGTTATATGCAGTGACAAAATCTTGGGAGCCTCTGGTATAATTTAATTTTACCAAAAAAAAAAAGTCAGAATCAATTACTCAGAATTATACTTCCTAATATGGTAGACATCCAGCTATAGACATTTAATAAGCAACTTAGAGAGACCCTGTCTCAAAATAAAAACTAAAAAGGACTGGGAATATGGCACAGTGATTAAGCACTCCTGGATTCAATCCCTGGTAGCAGAAAATAAAAAAGATGAAATTAAGAATTCACATAATTCTTAATAATCCTCTATCACACTGATCACATTTCAAGTGCTCAGTAGTTACGGCTACCATAGTGCACAATGGAGAATAGAACCTGTCATTGGAGACATGTCATTCTACTAAACAGTAATTCAAATTTCTACTGGATGGTACTGTTTCAATGTTTTTATATTTTCTATTGACTTTTTAAATCTTCTCTGAATCAGTTTACTTTTTCAACAAATTCCTCTGCCTCTCCTATTGATTCTCATCCCTTTCAAATTGTGTTCTTCTAAGCTGAAAATAATGCCTACAGAAATGTGTTTCTATAAGGCTGGGGTTGTGGCTCAGTGGTAGAGCACTTGCCTAGAAATGTGTTTCTATAAATAAACTAAAATAGAGCCTCTACAATTCTCCCATATATAAAATAAATCAGTTTTAGACTATGCACATGGAAACCCACTTTGGGCTGCTGGGTGGCCCATTTGTTTATCTGAAGCTTATCTATGTTTCTAACAATTGGGTCTGCCAGATCATTGGCCTGCAGAAACACATGATGGTGTCATGAATACTAATATGGTATGCAAACAATACAAGAAAATTAATTAGAAAAATACAAAACACAGAACTCAACTTAAGAAAATTCAACTCAGAACAATATAAGCCACTTTTCCTTCCAGAACAAAAACCCACTGTAATAATATGATCACACTTTGGAGACATATTTCTGATTGCATTAAAATGTTTTAATTAGATTAAATGCACCATATAGCACTATATAAACAATATATATTATACAAAACTCTAAAAAAAAAGGCTATGATAATGTGAAAGAAATGAAGTTAAAGGTAAATATACCTTAAATGGGATTCCACGATTCTATCCATTCGCTTGTAAAAGGGTCTGGATGTAAAATAGCCACTCCAATAATGATCATCCCGGTCTGCATAAGTGAAAAAATCTCCACTTAGAACAGGGAACATTGATTGGCCTTTCTTTTTCATAGCTTCATCTGCTTTATCCACAGCATCAAAATAATCTGATAAAGTTCCAAATTGTATCTAGTAAAAACAAAAAGTTATAATTTAATTATTGATACCTTAAAATTGTTTACTTCTTATACTGAAATGAAAAGTTAATAATAACTATGCAAGCTGTAATTCCAAAATGAACATACAGTTCAGATTTTACAAAAATCAAAAATGGAGAAAAATACTAGTGGCTGTTTCTTTTACTTGCATCAAGTCCTAAATTTATCTAAGAGAAAACTTGAACATCTAAGTAGTCAGGAAATTAGGAGAACTATTTAGATCTAAAAATTTGTGGAAATGAAAACTCCTTACATATCTTCAAGGTTTTGAAGTGTTCAAGAATTTAGGAAAATTCCTTACATATTTTTAAGATTTTTGAAGTGCTCAAAGATCCAGGCATGGAGTAATTCAGATGAATGAAAGATGGATCACAAAAAAATAAAAGATACATGTTTTAAGCAAAATGTTCCAGAAGTCTGGAAGAACAGTTTTGTTAGACACAAGGTATTTCATATATCATAGCCTCTTCTTGACACCTAGGCCCCCACTATGAGTTCTTATAAGGAAAAAGGGACAGACTTTAAAAACAGGAGGTCATTTTAAAAGTTCATTTTCTCTGCACTGAGTGAAACATTACATGATAAAAATTGCAAGGTTGACTGCTCAAATGAACAGGTGATTCTAACTAATGATACAAATTACCAGTACATAAATCCATTTTTATGAGTCCAAACTATTGTACAAATCAAAGAAAGGATCATTATACCAGACCTTGTAAACAGATATTTAAAAGGTACTCATGTTAAAAATAGATTATAAAACAGATAATGTGTTTTTAAGTAATAAGATACTGATTTTATTATTTCTTACACAAACACACACACACACACACACACTATGAAGTTTTATGACTGAATATACAATGGCAAGATTTTAAGTCCTATCTCTACCACTTATTTTAATATGGCTTTAAGGATATTACATAATGCCTCTGTGTTATGGAAAATACAGTTCTAAGTAAAAAGCTTAGAATTATGACTGGAAAATAATGGTGTAGGTTTTAGCTATTATTTCTCTATTGCTAAGACAAAATTCCAACTGGAAACATTTACAACATGATAATAGTAAGGGAAATACAAGTTGTTACAGTCAAATTGTGTCATAATAAATTTCATTATAGCAAAAATAGATGATTGCTACTAAATCCCTATGTTTTTATTAAAGATAAGCATTTTTCACTTATATCATCTATTCTTATTTTGGTTTCACCAAATACAGTGTTATCTTAGGCAAGTTCATCAATTAGTGTGCTTCAGTCTCTTTATCCTATAATGGGAATAATCATGATACCTACCAAAATGTTCAGAGAATAAAGTTAAATGAAAATTAATGTCAAATAATAAAAGCATTCATTCAATATATTTTAACTCCTAAGGATTACTGCTCACTCAACAAAATTACTAAGAAGCAGAATATAATTATGTATGCTTAACCATACAAGAAATGAGAACACAAATACAAGGAACAATAGTATTCATTTCCTACCTTATAGGTACAGACAAGCTCAGAGATGTATACACAATAATAGTGGTAAAATATTCAATGATCTAATATATATGAATCTTACTTTTCTCATCTATCTAATAAAAAAAAATTTAGATAATAAAAATCCCTTTGAGTTTCAAACTTTAGGAATTCATGACATGACAAACCTGATAGTCACACTGAACTGTATCCTTTTAAATTTCTCAATTAATATTGGAATGAGCCAGGATGAAACATTTCCTACTTGACAATTTCCCAAAGTAATGTTCAAAAGTCTAGATAAGTAGTCAATAGCTTTCTCACAAACTTCATTCAATTTTTAAGGACTGAAAAATATCCTCTGCCTATGTTAGAATAGTTTCAAAAGTAAAATTTTCCATAATGTTTTCTGGTAGCTCATAAAAGTAAATATATAGGACACCTAAAAATAATCAAAGAAAAATATTTAAATGATTTTTACACCAAAAGGTGAAACAAATTCAATATTAAACATAAAACACTTCTATCAGAACACTATACAGGAAAAATAGTTGTTAAATGATGATCGATGGCAAACCAGCTGTCTTGGCTAGCCCCAATGTCATTTTTTTTTTTTTTTTAGCCATCTAAACTCAATTATGTGTTTCTTCCTTTCCTTTCATTAAAATAGTAAGTGTACATTCTCAGTTTGGAAAAAAAAAATCTGCAAAACATTCCAGAGATATAACTATATAAACTGTGTGGACAAAGAAAAAAGTCAAAAATTTCAAAGACAACCAAACCAGTCAGGATAAAAATTTTGGAGAAGGTCAAAATGCATCAAATGAATCCTACACTCTCCCAAATTTTCATCTTAGGGCACTTATCCAGTCATTACACAAGACATAAAAGTCTAATAGAAAACATTCCCTAACAGATGCAATTGATAATATTCAGTGACTAATTATTAAAAAAAAAAAAACTCTGTAAATGAGAAAAACATAAATTCCTCAATCTGATAAGGGAGTCTATAAAGTCTTACAGCACACATCATGATTGATGATGAAATACTGAATGTTTTTTCCCTTAGAAAAGTATGTCTACTCTCACCTTTGCAAATATGGTATTTGCAAAGGCAAGAAGACAGACTGAAAGTTATGAAGTTTTGGAAAAGAATAAAAAAAATACCATTATTCACACATAGATAATTCAAAAAGAATCCATACACTATTAAAACTTAAAAATAAATCTTAAAAATAAAATAAACAAATTTACTGGATAACAGGTTAAATTGCAAAAGCCAATTATATTATTATACATAGAATATACCATGCTCTTGAAGGCCCAATATTTGTAAAGAAGTTAATTATACTCAAATTGAACCACAGATCCAATGTAATGCCAACTAAAATGCCACCATTTTAGTTTTTTAGTAGAAATTAAAACATTGAGCTCAACTTATACAGACTACAAAGAATTAAGAATAACCAACAGAATTTTGAGGAGAACTAAGTTGAAAGATTAATACTATCAGATATTAAGACCTTTTATAAAGCTATAGTAATAAAGACAGCATGAGATTAGTCAAAAAAAGACTAGAGATTAGCAAAAGAAAGACTAGAAACAGACCCACACAAACATAGTCTCGCTTATGATTAATGTCGTTGATGTTGCAGTACAATACAGGAAACTATGGACTTTTCAAAAAAAAGTATATCCTTATATGAGCAAACATGCATCTTGAGTCCCACCTCGAATGATGAACAGCATTACATTTCAGACAGACTACTGAATGAAATGTTAAAAGCAAAATAATAGTTTGTAGGAATAACTTCATACAAAAAGTATTTTTATGATCCTGGAGTAAATAAAATTTTCTTAAATAAGACATAACAAGCACTAATCATAAAACAAAATATTGTTAAATTAAGTTAATTAAAATTAGGAATTTCTGTTGATTGAAAGACAACACAGAGAGTTAAAAACATAGGCTACTTAACAGGAGACAATATTTGTGAAACTTTTTATTTGAAAAAAAAAAGACTCAATCCACAACAGATAAAAGAATTATAAACAGAAAAAAAAAACCAGATAACCCAATTTAATTTTAAATTTTACTGAAAGAATAAAATAGGAACTTCTCAAAATAGGATCACAAATGGCAATAATCATGAAAAGAGGGTCAAACTTCATTAATCTCCAGGGAAACACAAAATAAAACCATCACATCTGCCAAAAGCACACAAATGAAAAGAAAAATACTGTGACAATACAAAGTGTGTCATACAATAAAACAACTGATATGCTGGCATATTACTTAGCATTATCCACTAAACTTAAACAAGCATACACAAAATGATAAAAAAAAATCCTAATCCATTTTACACCCACATAAACTCATACATAGGTGACTAAAACATGCTAGATATGTTCAAGTAGCTTTATTTGTAATAGACAAAAAAAAAAAAAAAAAG
>NW_026005976.1:0-5578 GCF_001458135.2 Marmota marmota marmota | reverse complement strand
GGGAGGGAGGGAAGAAGGAAGGAAGGAAGGAGAATATCTGATTTAATTCAGGCTAAGCATCTCTAACATTTAAAGGGTTACACATCTGTAAATCCTTTTGAGACATTTTAAAGAGGAATGCAAATATAGGTTGCTACTCATTAAGATTTTGAAATCTGAGCCTATTATGAGATGATGAGGCCAACATGCAAGTAAGTTGTTCATTATTTTATATTATTTTATATTTTCTTAGAGTTAAAAAAAATTATTTGGGCTGGGAATGTGGCTCAAGCGGTAACCCGCTCACCTGGCATGCGCAGGGTGCTGGGTTCTATCCTCAGCACCACACAAAATAAAATAAAGATGTTGTGTCCACCGAAAACTGAAAAATAAATATTAAAAAAAATTCTCTCTCTCTCTCTTTAAAAAAATTATTTGAATGACTTGTATAATTATTCCATGAAATTTATAAAATTAATCAGTGAAGCTTTTTTTTTAATTTTTTTATATCTATATACCATTTACTGGATTTAAAAAATGGGAATGTGTGTGTGTGTGTGTGTGTGTGTGTGTGTAAACTACTAACAAATCAGCTAAAACATGTAAAGTATTCTTACCTTAACTAAGATAAGTTTTGTATTCTATTGCATATATAGTTTGGTATTAAAAGTAGATATAAGTCTTATAAGTAAATCTCAGTATCATTTTCTGATTCTCTTGAATGAATATATTGTGTAACAAAGCATAAAAACTCACTCAGATTTGAAAAGTGATACAGAATAAACAAATTTGGAAAGTGAAAAGTTAGGTTTTGCATATTATTTTTTATGTATGCATCAAAGAACCCCTGGGGCAAAATAGATGGTCAACATTTTTTTTTGTTTTAAATATTTGATAAGTTTAAATGAATGCCTTAATTAAGTAAAATATAAATATTCTCCAAATTAAGATCATTTTGCTACAATGTTACTATTTTTTATTAATTAGTTAAAAGCAAAATACTATTCATTTAAAATTTGATGATGTCTTAGGTACAATGATATATAGTGAATATTTAATAGCTATCAATTGAGTTGAATGAATATTTATTAAATAGTTATACTTTATCGGACACATTTTTTATTTTTTCCCCTCAGCTGCATATCAAGTTCTTTGGAATATGCATATTGAAGAACAATTTTTAGAATAAAATAAATCTGTGTAATGAAACATTTTATTTTACTTCATTTAAAATTAATATGATCCTAAGATGATATTTTAAAGTTTTGATCCATTTAAATTTAAGACTGTTTAATCTGTTGCTTTTTATAGGAAGATATCATGAATTTTATAATTACCATATAGTACAAGACATAGGAATTAACAAAATCAACTTCAAGTTTAATATTGATTGAAATGTTAGAGTATTCTTTTTTTAATTTTTTAAAATTTTATATATTTATTTTTTAGTTATAGGACACAATATCTTTATTTCATTTTCTGTGGTGCTGAGGATTGAACCCAGTGCCCCATGCATGCTAGGCAAGTGCTCTACCTCTGAGCCACAACTCCAGTCCCTAGAGTATTCTTTATCAAAACAAATTTAGAATGTTTTACATCTCAAAAAATATACTTGTCTATTAATTAAAAGATATAAATTTTGGTTAGGATAAGCATTCTTCTCCTTTCAAGGAAAGTTCAGGTCTCAATAACCCCAAAATATGTTTATTAGGGACACTATAACAACAAGAAAAAGGTTAACATCTAACATTTAATGAACTTTAGAACAACTGTTAAGGACAGTGAATTGTTAGCTTTAAATGATTAGAAATACAGCTTCAGTCTTATCTATACCTACTCTGTTGTATAAGTTACTTAGATTTGAATCAACATCCAAATTTATATTTTATAGCTAACAAAAATAATCCAGGTTCATTTTTGGAATGATATTTAAGATGAAGAATAAATAGTGAAAGAAAATGATCAGCAAGTTCCACTATCAATTATATCAGTAAATATCATTGGCAATAAGGGACACAGCTAACCTCCTGGGGATGATTTTAGGGGCAAAACAATATACTTAATGGCTTTCCAGCCCAGCACTAATGAGGTTGTTTAAGACTTTCTTAATTTTTAATGGGATTTTAATTTTTAAAGGAACAATGCCAAAGTTTAATTATACTTCTTTGCCCTTATGGGCAGTTTTCATCCACGGATATAGCCATATCTACAACAAGTGTTGTTGTTCCTTTTTTTTTTTTATACACAGAAAGGAAATTAAGCCCAGAGAAGTGCTAAGTGACTAGCTAGAGGTCATAGAACTCATCAGCAGAATGGTTGCACAAGTAACAGAGCCACAGATGCCTTTTCTAAGCCTGTCTACCAACTCAAGAAAATTTCCATTCTGAAACTGCTTAGTTTACCTATCTCAGTGAGATCAAATATTTAAGACATCACTGGGCTAAGCAGAAAATTTAGGAACCTGGTGATAATTTTTCTTAATGATTTTTTTATCAAACTATTTTTTATGAAGAATATTGTCTAAAATTAAATTTGTATATATTTAGAAATCTATAAATTCAGAGTAGTACGATACCTGGACACTCAGTATTGATTCTTTTTTAGACAGAATTGTACAGACATTGCCCTATCATATGTCCTTGAATCAGTATTGCAGAAATCCAATTGCCCTACCCTTAACCTCTTTCACAAAGGCTGATTTTAGTTATTGTGTGTACGAGGCCTGTAAAATAGCTGTGTCCCCTTGGGAATCATGATAATGGAAATTAAACAAACTCAGGTACTGAAGCAAGCTTAACAATTCAATGTCACAAGCAGGAATATATACGCAGCTCTAAATTTTATCACAATTAACTCCTCCTGTTAGTTTGTCTTACACTTCAATTTTCATTGTGAAAATTGTAATTATCTGTTTGCCTTCAAAAATTGTTAGTGATGTATTATCTACTCGCCATGAAAACTATATGATATTGATTGGAGTCTCTTGACAGAAAAAGCATGTAAGCTAATATGTCAGCAAAGAATCCCAAAAGCAATGGATGCTTTTTCTATTGATTTCTCAACCTTGGAAAAAGACAATGAGTTTTCAACATGCTCTAAGAAATACTCCTTAGACAGAAGACTATATCTATGTGCATATTATTTCAAAAATAACATTACAGTGGTTTTGCACTCTATATTAATATTAAATTGTTTTGAACCTTTGCTATAAGAAGATAGTAGCCTTTGTCAGCAATGAATGTACATAAACTTGTGTGTACATTTTGTATCTTTGAATATGATTGAAGTCCTATGCAAAACAGAGAAACTCTTGTTATTTTTTCCTATACATTATGTGGTCCATGTGTTTTTTTTTTCAACATTTAAAATTGTGCTTTAATTTACTTGTGCTGTCTTTGACTTTTGCTGCATCTATGATGCAGTTGCTTCTAAGAGTTTAAATATAAAAAAAATAGGGGTTGTCTGTGTGACATTGCAACAACATAAGTAGCAAGGTCTCAGAGAAAGGTGGATCTTACAAATCCGAATCAATGTTCCCCTTTGCAATCACCCATTTTGCTTTTCCTTTTAAAGCATTTACTGAGAAAGTGGGCAGAATGACACTAAGATGACAGTAAGAGTCAAAAAACAAACAAACAGACAAACAAAAACCTGAAAGAGCATTAAGCAATATCCAGGGATGAACAGAAAAAAAAAGAAAGAAAGAAAATGTGAATTCTTGGAGAGAGACAGACAGAGGATTCAAAGTCCCTAACCAAAGAAAGGAACAGGAGAGTATAACTGAAACTCAGCATCCATTTTCCCCTGAAGGCATTTACACATTATTTTATACAAAGCTAGAAGGTAAACTATCAAGTTGAATGTAGCTGAAAAGGAGGGTAGTTTTCAAGAGTCCCTCAGAAGCAAGTAACATCAAGTTGGATATCAGGAAGAAACAATAAGGGGTATAGGAAACAGTGACCACTAGACTCAACTGGGATCGCTACAGCATTAGGGTATATGTGGGTGACTTTCCAAGATACATTGAGGCTTGCAAGGACTAAAAACCAGTCTCAATTCCAGATTGAGTTGTGATAATTTTCCCCACACCTAAATTTAACAAAGGTTAATCTGGATTTTCTCAGGAGGGAAATAATATCACAGCAGTACATGCTGTCGGTTTCCACCAATCCCTGTAGATTTGAGTGAGTTTCCAAAGGCAAAACCCTGCATCTCTTTGCCTGAGGCTTTCTCTAACTACCAGAGCCCACTGGTCCATCACTATAGTGGCAGCCACATGATGATGTTGGGGAGTTAATTATTCTCCACTTAACCTAAGTAGACCTCACCTAATTACAATAATTTCATCTCCTGACTCCTCGTGTGTGATGACTTTGATGTGCACACTATTAGTCACTTAAAAGACTTCTCTATTGGGATTAAGCTGCATTTTCCCATAGGGCTGATAAAGTTGGTAATGCATCTTTTATTGGCTTCTTTCTCTTCTCCTGCTTCCTCACTGGTGGTAGTGGTATTTTCTGGTCCTTTGAAATAAGCCATGTTCAATTATTTGCTCCAGATTTTTGCTTGTGGAAGAACCAAAATTAACACAGCAATTCAGTGCTTCTGTACTTCCTATAATATCTAATTTTCTATAAAAAATTAAAGAAACAAAATGAAGGAAAATAAATCATTAAAACAGATTAATATGTGATAATAGAAACTAGATTTTGAAGTACAAAGTTAAAAAACTGTGATCATTAATCTTCTTTAGAACTTCCAAAACACAGATATTTATAAATGAGGAATTTAATATTATTCCACTATTATACATCTAACAAAGTAAGGCTTGCAAGGACAAACCTAGCTTTGATAACAAGGTTTATAATTATAGAGATTTCAGTGTTCTTTTTAAAACTGATGAGTTTGTAAATATGAAGGTGACAACACTTTTTAGCTTTGATTTTTTGACTATTGCTGAGTTTTTATTACTCTTATATCTATACTTATATTTTATTAAATGCAACTTAAATGAGAATGAACAGGGAATGCATAGATCATGCAGTTCTTCTTTCTGGGATGAAAATTTGCCTTAGGCTTTTATCTTCCTTGTCCCCTTCTTGTTACAGGATCTCCTTCCCCTTATTTTCTATGTTGAAGAGCAATCATGCCTGCAACCAAATCCTGTCCAATTTATAATACATAATAGATAAAGTTTTAATTTGTGAATTTTATATTTTAAGAATTCTCAAATTCCCTACTCTCATCTTACTGTGCTGAGTTCTTTGTAAGCATTTGATAAATCTTTTATTGCATCAATTCACACCTTTTTATTTGATAGGATGTTATTTCTTCGATATTGATTTTTACTACATTTTCTTTCATAAATAGGCTTTGATCAAATCCAAAGCTTCCAAAGGATTAGATATGGAAAGATGAGACACAGACTCTCTCATTCATAATATAACTTATACAGTTTTAATGTTGACATGAGGAATATCACAGTTTACATTTGTTTATTTCCTCATTTTCCTTCAATACGTGTAGGGTTTTTTTTCTCCCATAATAAAATACAAAGATAATTTATATATATATATATATATATATATATATATATATA
>NW_026005975.1:0-5580 GCF_001458135.2 Marmota marmota marmota | reverse complement strand
AGAGAGAGAGAGAGAGAGAGAGAGAGAGAGAGAAGGAGAGTTTGTTTCCTGCTTTTTTTCCCCTTTGTATGGGTTGCAGATTCTTGTCTCTCTGCATATCTCATTTTTTTCTTGTTGAAAACTGGTCATTTTAGGCAATATATTAAATATGAATGCTGATTTGTTTAAGTTATTGGATAGAGTATTTTAATTGTAGTCCATTGCCTATTCATGTGAAGTCTTTGCTGTCACTCCTCAGAGGGCAAGACCTCTGGTGTGCACCCAGTCATCATGGTATGATGGTGCTTTTAGCTTGGTCTCTTTCATGGATCTGTATTTTCATTTGTCTTCCTCATTTGGTATCACACACAGCTACCATCTTTCAGTAATTCCCAGCCAGTTTCTCTATGGTTGTTCACAATGTCTTCAGTTATCCACACAATCTGACTCCATTAAATTTAGGCAAAGGTAGTTTTTTAAGGTTTGTTTTGACATCAGGAGGGCTAAGAAGCTGTCTCTCTCCACACCTTTCTCTGGTAAACTAGCTAGCCTGTAGTTTGGTCAACTCTTAACTAAAAGGAGCTATTATTTTTGAGAATTCCTTTAAGCCTAAATTTCCCATATTCCTTTAAACTGCATACATATATGCCTAATATTTATTGCTATGGAAAAGATTGATGAATACAGAAAATCTATTATAACTGCTTTTTTCATATCATACGCATTTTATTTTTAACATCATTACAGTATGTTTTTCTTCACAGAATATATGTTACTTAGCATTCTTCTTTGTTCTTTAACTTCAGATTATTGTTGTACCTTATTTTGATTTTCCAGTCACATTCAGCAGCTAGGTAAAAATTTTCATAGTAGCAGAAGAAATCAATCATATGGCAAAGTTAATTTTAGCTATTACCTTTGTGAAAGAGATTAAAATAATATGTATGGTTCTAAAGCATGGTAAACATAATGTTTTGAATTATTAATATAATTAAATTCATGATTTAGCTAATAAAACAGGAAAACTCCCTATATTCTAGAAAATTAGTATACTAATAATTTGCACAAATTTTTAAAATCTTTAAATGTCTTCTGTAATCTACAATGCAGACTCTTTCTAATTCAGAAATAACTTTCAAGACTGAACATTAAATCCCACTTTTATTTATTTATCAAATTCTCTCGGGTTTCATAACCTCTCTGAGCCATGGTTTCCTTGGCTGCTAATGAGGATAAATAATAACTGTCCTTCTTTGTAGTTTGCTACAGGGACTTGAAGAAGTAATGAAAATAAAAGCTCTCATGAAGTGATATACAAATATTAGAAACCATTGCAATATTTCTGTGTACAATATCACTGAGACTTAGAACATATTCCTATAAAAAGTACTTTATTGTATAATCTTTGCATGAGACAAACTACATTGTAGTGTGTTCCAAAAACAAAATAAGATCTCATAGCAGAATTTGTCTTTTGTATTTAAAATTTGCTAGTACTCCTAAAATCAGTAGTTTGGAGGCACAAAAAAGGGGCAGGCTTCTTTAATAATATCAGTTACTAGTTAAATACTGAGACCCATGGGCTGGGGCTGTAGCTCAGTGGTAGAGCGCCCACCTCATACATGTGAGGCACTGGGTTCAATCCTCAGCACCACATAAAAATAAAAATATTGTGTCCATCTACAACTAAAAAAGTATTAAAAGAAAGACCGAGACACAGAAAGAAAAGCAAATAAAAATGTTTAAAATATTTAGTTCATCACAGATAATTTTCTTTTTATTCTATTTCTTTAAAAAATGAATTCTAAGGAAAAGAGGAATACTATTTTCACTTTTCTTCTTTTCTGTTTCTTGCTTTGAGCTTTTAAGTTTTCTGGCCAACCACAGGATGTTATTCAATATTTATAGACTACATTTAAAGATTGCATTAATTTTCCAGAAACTAGTTTTTCTTTTTTAATAGCACAAATATTATAAATGAAAAAAGTTTGTTTAGAAATTTCAATTGTCCTTTAAACTTAAGAAGTATGTTTGTTCTTTGCCTTTAAGATCCTTTGTGTTACATTTTGTAACATGTGCCTATGCAGAATAGGAAATAAGTTTATAAAAAATAATCATAAATTAGACGATAGTAAGATACAATTAAGTAATAGCTATCAAAATTTTATTACTGTAAAATTGAGCTTGCTTTTCTTTAGAAATAAATGTCTTCTCTTTTTTTTCAGTACTAAGGAATTGAAACAAGGGGTGCTCTACCACTGAGCTACATCCCACCACCCACCACCAACCTTTTTTTTTTTTTTGAGACCTGTTCTCTCTAAATTGCCAAGGCTAGCCTCACACCTGCAATCCTCTTCCCTAAACCTTCCAAGTTGCTGGGATTACAGGTGTGTGTCACAGTACCCAGTGAAATAGATTTTTAAACTCGAAGTTTACCAAAATACGAATGTTCACAGGAATTTATTGACACATTAAAAACAATGTAAAAGTTATTATTCTGAATAGTCTGATTTTATTGATAAGCTTTTATGCCACTCTTTATTTCTTTTTATTATTTTCTTTTATAAACTAAACTGAACCACCCCAGGTATTTATGTAAATGCCAGAATTTGTTTGAAGCTAGCCCAGAGGTTTGTCAGATGATTATGACACACACACACACACACACACACACAAACAAACACGTGTATTTCTAATTATTGTTGTGATGGTGATGTTTAATACTCTATTGTCCTTCTCACCAAGGCTCTTTGCCTTGAAAATGACACAATACTGTTTTCTTAAAGTATGCCTTTATCTGCAAATAAAAATATATGCTGTATGTATGCTTGATGGAAGTTGATAGAGTGGAAAGCTATTATCCAATTAGAGTCAACAAGAAAACCAAGAAAAGGGCTATAATCATTTGATGAAAAGCAAAAACTAATAGAAAATGCAGAAATCCTTTATATAGTAAAACTTTTTTTTTTTTTTTTGGTATAAGGATTGAAAGTACGCTCACTCTACCACTGAGCCACATTCCTTGTCCTTTTTGATTTTAATTTTGAGACAGGGTTTTGCTAAATTGCTGAAGCTGACCTTAAGCTTGTGATCCTCGTATCTCAGCCTCCTGAGTTGCTGGATTACAGGTGTGCATCATAGCACCTGGCTATAGAGTAAAACTTTTGAACTGGATTCTCAGAGTAAGGTTCTCAGAAGTTTGCTGGTTTGAGAGCCTGAAAATGCAATTGCCTACATTTAGCTTAAAGGTAAGTCATACACGACTAGAATATCTTGTTATATTTGATGTTTTCCTGAAAGACATCATTTTAGAATAAAAGAAACACATTTAAATTTATTTTATTTATCTTTTGAAAACTATTAACCATCTGGCTTTGTTAAAAAGATTTAACTGCTCTGATGTAGAATTCCATTGTCTTTAAAATGGAAATAATAAAACCTATCTCAAGGGTTATTGAATCAATGAAATAATCAAATTGCTTTGTAAATTCTAGACTGCTATTCAAATGTTATTTTGTGTAATTATTATCAAAGCAAGGGTAGATTGTATTAATGGCAATACTTTGTGACATATTCTAGGATAATACATATTGAGGTAATATTCTCATGATAATAATATATCTATTCTGTGCTTGCTATGAACAGACTAGGGAACATAAAAAATGACTAAATAATATTATGCATTAGATAAAAAAGGTAAAATAGAGTAATTGAAGCAATATTCAGACAAGACACATGTTACCTATTAGGATAAGATTTGGATGTCAGGAAGGGCTTTATATGGGGTTTGCTTCTGTTCTTTGGCCACCTTTTAAAGATTAACTTGTAATATCTGTGGAATAATAATGTAAATAATGTCCAGAAAGGATTCTGACAGATACTTACTGCTTTGAACAGTATAAATGGGCATTAAAAAGAAAGTATTTGTAGAGATAAAAAAGGAATAAGCACCAGTTAAATAATATGTGTATTAACAGGGTTAATAATGCTCAGTAGAAATCATAAACATCTCTACATGATAAGTCTACTTGGGACTTGGTTCATTAAAGTTATTACTCTAAAAATCAATAGAAAAAAATTTATTTTTTGAGTTTTAAGTGGTAAGTGATTTTTTTGGGGGAGGGGAACCTTGGTAAAAAGAAATTATTTATTAATGCTTTGTAAAAGAAATTCATCCAAATGTAATTAATTTAAAAACCAGTACAATTTGGTCTTTAAAATATCTTCATTAAGTTAAAAAATCCAGAAGACTCAAGACTGGGAAGATGAAGTACTTGCTCAAGGTCATATTATCTAGTTTGTGCCAGATCTGGGAATAGAATCCAGGCACTTTCCTTCTGGCCCACTGCCTTTTTCAATATATTATGCTACCTCACATTTGAATGAAATAAAATAAAACACATGTAATATATTAGTTATTGTAAGTGTCTATAATATATACAGGCCCCTACAAATATTTTAGTAAGAAATTAAGAGTTACTTTATTCATTTGTTTTGAAATAATAAATCTTATGTCCTTTAGATCCACTTGTCCAATACAGTTGATACTAACCACATGCAGCTGGTAAAATTAAAATTGAGCTGGGGATATAGCTCACTTGGTAGAGTGCTTTCAAATGCACAAGGCCCTGGGTTCAAATCCTCAGCATGACAAAAAAATCCTTAAAAAATTAAAATTGAAATTAATTAAATATTGTAAATTCCTCAGTGACACTGGCTAAATACCTAGTGATTAATAACTACATGTATCTAATGGTTACCATAGTGGATAGCAACAATATAGAACATTTCAATCATTGTAGAAAGTTCTATTGAGGGGGAAGTGACTAGCAGGGCTGGCCTTATGCAATTGACTGCTGCTATTGCTACAATTTCTATTATTGTCTTACAGTTTTTTTTTTAAACTACTGGATGTCTTTATTTCCAAGTTTTCTAAAATCCTTGATATCCTACTGCTGCTGAATTCATTTCAAAGTTGAGGAGAATTAATCAGCTGTTTAGCATCAAACAACTATCATGAGGCTCAAATTCAAATGTAGGTCTTCATCTTGGCAGATGTTTCAAAGTCTTGGTTTCCTTATGTTTAAATGGCAAGAATATTAATAACAATACTTGGGTAGTTGTAGTGAGAATAAAATAGATTAAACATAATAATGTATGTTTTGTGCTTGGTATCAAAATGAGTAGTTAAGGGCTGAGAAATATACCTCAGTTGTAGGACTGTGCTTAGTGTACATGAGGCCCAGGGTTTAATTCCCAGCATAATCAAAGGAAAAAAAAAGCAGTTAATAATGGTAGCAATGGCTAATGACTTGTAGCAGTAAAATATGACAACTTTTCCCGCTCACATCCTATGTGGGCAAGGCAGTAGGTAACTGTTGGAGGTGTGGGCTGGCTGTGAAATAAAAGCTATGAAAGTAGTATTATGAAATAAACACAGAAGCAGGGGCAGTGATGGATTGAGCAGACCAGTTGGGTCTGACTCTAACAAAGAAAAAGCCTGAGCTTGCTTTATTTATAGTGGTAGAGACCAAAGGGAATCCATAGGGAGCTTCTTCACACACACACACACACACACACACACACACACACACACACAAA
>NW_026005974.1:4148-5580 GCF_001458135.2 Marmota marmota marmota | reverse complement strand
ACAGTGAAGATATCTGCTGAGAGCCATGGCCGAGTCTGTATGGCCCCTGGCATTTTGCCAACAGTATTGATTGACAGGCGAGGCATTACTATCCACCTCTGCCACAACTTTTCAGTTCTCGCACTATTTTGGAGTTCTGGTGGGGATTTCCGGGGATTCCCCGAGAGTTCCCATTGGTTGGGGAAGTGCAGGAGGAGGGATTTCCGGGAGAGATATTTCCGGCTGGGGGTTCCTGGAGGAGCCGCGTGGCGTTCGGGAGGATTCCCCGGGAGCTGTGTGAAGTGTTTTCCTGCAGTTCAAAAAAAAGTTTGTTCCTGCTTCAGTGGCTCGTGATTTGTGCCCAGCCAGACTGCGGCAGATATCGATAAATTTCTTAAGTCATATGATCTGCCCAGATTGAGTCAGGAAGACACACGTAATTTAAACAGACCAATAACAAAGGAAGAAAATGAAGAAGCCATCAAAAGACTACCAACCAAGAAAAGCCCTAGACTGGATGGGTATACTGCGGAGTTTTACAAAACCTTCAAAGAAGAATTAATACCAATACTTTTCAAGCTATTTCAAGAAATAGAAAAAGAAGGAGCTCTTCCAAACTCATTCTATGAGGCCAACATCACCCTGATCCCGAAACCAGACAAAGACACTGCAAAGAAAGAAAACTACAGACCAATATCTCTAATGAACAGAGATGCAAAAATTCTCAATAAAATCCTGGCGAATTGAATACAAAAGCATATCAAAAAAAATTGTGCACCATGATCAAGTAGGATTCATCCCAAGAATGCAAGGCTGGTTCAATATACGGAAATCAGTAAATGTTATTCACCACATCAATAGACTTAAAGATAAGAACCATATGATCATCTCGATAGATGCAGAAAAAGCATTGGACAAAGTACAGCATCCCTTTATGTTCAAAACACTAGAAAAACTAGGGATAACAGGAACATATCTCAACATTGTAAAAGCTATATATGCTAAGCCTCAGGCTAGCATCATTCTAAATGGAGAAAAACTGAAGGCATTCCCTCTAAAATCTGGAACAAGACAGGGATGCCCTCTCTCACTACTTCAATTCAATTTAGTCCTTGAAATACTAGCCAGAGCAGTTAGACAGACAAAAGAAATTAAAGGCATAAAAATAGGAAAAGAAGAACTTAAAATATCACTATTTGCAAAGACATGATCCTATACTAGAAGACCCAAAAGGGTCTACAAAGAAACTAATAGAACTAATAAATGAATTCAGCAAAGTGGCAGGATATAAAATCAACACGCATAAATCAAAGGCTTTCTTGTATATCAGCGACAAATCCTCTGAAATGGAAATGAGGACAACCACTCCATTCACAATATCATCAAAAAAAAATAAAATACTTGGGAATCAACCTAACAAAAGAGGTGAAAGACTTATACAATGAAAACTACA
>NW_026005974.1:0-2137 GCF_001458135.2 Marmota marmota marmota | reverse complement strand
GATGGGGTAGAGAGGGAAGAGGGGAGGGAAGGGGAGGGGGGATAGTAGGGGATAGGAAAGGTAGCAGAATACAACAGTCACTAATATGGCATTATGGAAAAATGTGGATGTGTAACCAATGTGATTCTGCAACTTGTATTTGGGGTAAAAATGGGAGTTCATAACCCACTTGAATCAAATGTATGAAAGATGATATGTCATGAGTTATGTAATGTTTTGAACAACCAATAAAAAAAAAGAAAAAAAATGCAGGTTTGTCAACAACTAAAATGAATAAAATAAATAAAATTTTACAAAAAAAAAGATAATGATTACAGTTTTTGTTCTAGCTGCCATTGTTTCTGTTCATTCTTAACTATTTCTAGGACATCATTGTAGAGTAATATCTTTATTTTAATTGTGGAAGGTAAAAGGACACAAGAATTTTCTGAAGGATTATTTTAAATTTTTATTTCAAAATTTATGGAAAGATACGATTTTCAATTAAGGTTCATAAATAAATTCATTGTTGTATCTCAGTGACATGCACAATGTGTGTATCAGAATCATCACCAATGTGTTAAATTGTGCCTGCATCAGAATCACCTGGGATACTTACAGAAAGATGCAGATCCTAGATGAGAGTTCAACTCCCACTAAAGCACTTGCCATTGCAGCCAGGGAAGTTGTTCCCACAATCCCATAGCTGATGGTGAAACAGACAGCCTTTGAAATGAAAATCTTCTAATTGTTTTAACCTTGATCTTCTTTATACTGAGGATGGAGGCCAATGAACTGCCTGGCCCTGTTGGGCACTGTAAAGGGGACCATGCACTGAGACAGGTTTCTGGCTAACACAGCCTAGTTACATATACACTTGGGTATTTCCTGTCTTTTTTACCACTGTGCCCTCTGTTCTAATAAAAGCTTTCAATGACACTGACTCACCAACAATGGAGACTCATGAAAGAAAATATTCTCCTCTATTTTACTCAACCCACAATGGAAAGAGACCTGTATTTCCATTGCCATCCAGACTCCTGAGTTTTAATGCTGCAGAACAAACAGCAAAATATGTCCTTCCCTGTGAAAACTGCAAAGGCACATCAAGTTTAAGAATCACTCCATCATATCTTAGATTGGATATTTTTGCAAAATTGCAAAGAGGGAAAATTGTAATTTTTAAACTTAGACTTCAGAATTAGCGAATATGGTTTCTTCATGATGTTTTTATTTTATAGTCTTTGTTTAAATTTTTATAATCTTTTAAAATTTTTTCTAAGTAGTTATACATGACAGTAGAATGCATTTTGACACACTGTACACAAATGGAGCACAACTTCTCCTTCTTCTGGCTGAACATGGTGAAGTCACACCAGTAGTGTAATCACACATGTATATAGGATGCTGATGTCCTTTTCATTCCACTGTCCTTCCCACATCCTCTCCCCTTCCCTCACTCCCCTCTGCCCAATACAAAGTTCCTTCATTCTTCTCTACACCGCTTCCCCCTCCCATTATGAATCACCATCCTCTTATCAGAGAAAACATTCATCCTTTGGTTTTTTGACTTTTGCTTATTTTATTTTCTATTCTTAACACTTGTTCTAGGGACTGGTCTAGAAATGGGAAACAAAGCCAAAAGAAAAAAGGAATGAAAGAAAGAAAATAAACTATTTGCTTTAAAAGAAACATGTCACTGACAGACTGTTATTCTGTTTCACCCTCCATGTCCATGAGTGATGTTGGCCTTTAACGTATGGCTACAGCAACATAAAAAAAAAATCTATCATACATGTATACACACCTCCTCACATCCTAGGAACACTCTGAAGACAAAAAAACAGACTTCAGTACAATTGGTGTCTTGCCCACACCACTAAAAAACAAGGAGAGGGCTGCCATATGCAAGACTTTGCATAGGCTTGGTTTGGACATCAGTCTCCTTTCTGAGGGAAGTCAGGTTAATAAAATGGGACAACATACTTAATGGAGGACAGGAGGGCAGTAAATTTTGGAGAACATGTTAATAAAGGAAGAAGATTGTGATAAGCTATGAATGAGAGGGCCTCTTTGAAGTCACCAATATCCTTCCCCACATGGACTCAAAGAGCTCAGACCTGATGATGCAGTGCAAAGTCCAGCTGGCTTGGCTCAG
>NW_026005973.1:375600-406328 GCF_001458135.2 Marmota marmota marmota | reverse complement strand
CCAAAAAAAAAAAAAAAAAGAAAGAAAGAAAAGAAAAGACTATCAGCTGGGACATTCATGAGAACCATTATGGAGGCTTGGAAGATGAAGAGTTGTTACTTTGTTTTAAAAAAATTTTAATTGTTAATGGACCTTTATTTAATTTATTTATATGTGGTGCTGAGAATTGAACCCAGTGCCCCACACATGCTAGGCAAGTACTCTACAATTGAGCCACAACGCCAGCCCCAACTTGTTACTTTTTAATGGTAAGACAATATTTTAATATTAATTGCATTTGAGAGCATTTACAATATTCATGAAACTTAATCAGAGCAATTGCATTTACAGTTTTGTTTTATATCTCAATAGGAAAGAACGAAAATTATTCAGGTCAAAATTAAAATATCAAAAATATAAGACTGGACTGGTCTTGGGGCTGCACACCTGTAATCCTAGTAGCTGGGGGGCTGAGGCAGTAGGATCCCAAGTTAAAAGGCAGCCTCAGCAAAAGTGAGGCCCTAAGCAACTCAGTGAGACCCTGTGTCTAAATAAAATACAAAATAGGGCTAGGAATGTGGCATAGTGGTTGAGTGCCCCTGAGTTCAATCCCCAGTATCACTGGCCTCCCACAAAAAAACCCATAAGACTCTCAGGTGAGGTGGCAGAGGCTGCCTGTGGTCTCAGCAACTGGGGAGGCTGAGGCAGGAAGATCGTGAGTTCAAAGCCAACCTCAGCAACTTAGCTAGGCTTTAAGCAACTTATTCAGATTCTGTCTCTAAAACAAAACAAACTACCCCCTAGTACTGGTGCTCAGTGGTAAAAACCTAATGTAGCATAGGTGAAGACGCCCCTGGTTCCATCACTAGCACCCAAACAAGCAGACAAAACAACGTCAATTGTCTGTCAACATACAAACTCCAATTATTTATCTTTTTTATTTTCTGTTTTTAATTTAAAATTTTTGCAGGACTGGAAATTTAACCCTGGGCCTCACATAAGCTAGACAAGTAAGTGCTCTAGTGCTGAATTACATCCCCAGCCCACAGCCGTATATTTGGCATAAAGATCTTTGGCTGCAAGAAATGGCATTTGATTTGCTTCACATGTGGAAATGTCTGTTTGTTCTGGCATGGTTCTTGGCATTTCTTTAGCTATTGTTTGTAGCAGAGTTGCCTGGGATTTTATGCCTAGAGTTTCATGGAGAGGTGCCTCTCACTTTAATTTCAAGGAAAACACATAACTGATTGCTGTAGTAATAAATACACACACAGGTAAACTGTTGCTCAGGATTTTTGAGGCCAACAGGTTAAACCTGAAATGTTTAGCCAAAATTTAGGATTAAAAGCCCTCAAGAGATTTATAGCATGAAGCAAACTGTGAGTTTGAGAACTGAACCATAAACCAGATGTAGTGGCCACTTCTGGCTTACATAGTGTCTTCACCAAAGACAGTACATTTTATTTATTTTTAATACTTATTTATTTTTAGTTGTAGTTGCACACAATAACTTTATTTATATGTGGAGCTCAGGATGGAACCTAGGCCCTTGCACATGCTAGGCAAGCCACAACTCCAGCCCCAAGAACAGTACATCTTATTTTATTTTGGATGTATGGTTTTTGTTTATATGATTTCAATCATGTGTTAATAGAAAAAAAATAAGTTGGAAATTTCTGCACATCATCCACTACAGAAGCCTCAATCCACTGATCCCTGCCATTTCCATCAGGTACACAGGCAAACAGGCCTCCATCCCCAGAGTGAAGAAGGTGGCATCACTATCCCAGACCTTAAATGATAGTGCAGAGTAATAGTAACAAGAACAGCATGGTATTGGCACCAAAATAGACTGGTAGACCAATGGTACAGAATAGAGGACACAGAAACTAACCCACAAAACCACAATTATCTTATAGAAGACAAGGGTGCCAAGAACATGCATTGGAGAAAAAGATAGGCTCTTCTACAAATGGTGCTGGGAAAACTGGAAATCCATATGCAACAAAATGAAATTAAAGCCCTGTCTCTCACCATGCACAAATCTCAACTCATAATAGATTGAGAACTTAGGAATACAACCAGAAACACTATGTCTAATAGAAGAAAAAGTAGGCCCTAATCTCCTTCATGTGGGATTAGGCCCCGATTTCCTTATTAAGACTCCTATGGCACAAGAATGAAAATCAAGAAGCAATAAATAGGATGGACTGCTGCGTTTTTGTTCTTGGGACTAAAAGGCTCAGGGGTCACTCCAGGTCAACTGGGCTAATTGGGCTGCACAAAATAACCACACAGGAAACACAAATACATTTTTTTGGGGGTCGCTGTGACGCCTTCTCTGACCTTAAGGGTCAGCAGGAAGAGAGAGAGAGAGATCATGCACTGACCCCTTTCATTGAGGAGAAGCTATTCAAATGAGGCAAGGGGTCAGGATTCAGGAGGCTGAGTCTATCTTCTTGATGTCCACTGTCAGCAGGTTGACTGACATTTGGGTAGGCCACACCCAAGGGCAAAGTAAGAGAAGGGGACTCACACAAGGCACTTCCATGGAAGATTCTACCATAAACAGAGCAAAGGATTATATTACAAAGGAACAAGTGAGCCTAGCTTCATTCATGGGGCTGTGGCAAGACACATCAAGAACTAGACACTGTCCCTTGAACCCAGGAAGCGTGGGGAAATCCCTGACACATTTCTGTGACTGAGCGCCTCAGCCCCCAGCCGGGGAGTGTGACTCATGTGCAAGGTTGGTCTCCCACAATGGACTCAAACTAAAAAGTTTCTTCTCAGCAAAAGAAACAGTCTGTGAGGGGAATAGACAACCTACATCTTGGGAGCAAATCTTTACCCCTCACACATCAGATAGAGCACTAATCACTGGGCTATATAAAGAACTCAAAAAGCTAGATACCAAACAAACAAACAAACAAACAAACAAAAAACAATCAATAAATGGGCCAAGGACCAGAAGGGACACTGCTTAGAAGATGATGTTCAATCAATCAAGAAACACATGAAAAAAATGTTCATTATCACCTGCAATTAGAGAAATGCAAATCAAAACCACTCTACGATTTCATCTCTCTCCAGTCAGAATGGCAGCTATTATGCATACAAACAATAATGAGTATTGATGAGAATGTGGGGAAAAAGATACATTCCTACACTGCTGGTGGGACTGCAAAATGGTGCAGCCAATATGGAAATCAGTATGGAGATTCCTTGGGAAACTTGGAATGGAACCATCTTATGACTCAGCTATCCTTCTCCTTGGTCTATACCCAAAAGACTTGAAAACAGCATACTATAGGGACACAGCCACATCAATGTTTATAGCAGCACAATTCACAATAGCTAAATTGTAGAACCAACCTAGATGCCCTTTAATAGATGAATGGATAAAAAACATGTGGCATATATAAACAATGAAGTATTACTCAGCAATAAAAGAGAATAAAATCATGGCATTTTAAGGTAAAAGGATGGAATTAGAGAAAATAATGATAAGTGAAGTCAGCCAATCTCCCCAAACCAAATACCGAATATTTTCTTTGATACAAGGAGGCTGATTCATAGTGGGATAGGGAGAGGGAACATGGGAGGGAAATCTGGATAAGAGTTTTTGGAATTCATAAGAGGGCTCTGAGCCAGGTGCAGTGGTCCACACCTGTAATCCCAGCAGTTCATAAGCTTGAATTAGGACGATTGTGAGTTCAAGGCCAGCCTCAGCAATTTAGCAATTTAGGGAAACTCTGTCTCAAAACAAAATATTAAGAAAAGGACTGGGGATATATAGCTCATTGGTTAAGTGGCCCTGGCTTCAATCCCCAGTACTAAACAAACAAACAAAGCAGAAAGTTCTGGGGATATAGCTCAGCTGCTTCAGTGCTTGCCTCACATAAACAAGGCCATGAGTTTGATTTATAGCACCACACACACACACACACACACACACACACACTAAATAAATAAATAAATAAATAAATAAACAAACAAACAAACAAACAGAGGGTGCTAAATGTAGAGGAAAAAGGCATTTTGCACAGATATGGCTGCTGCACACCCACAACTACTTACCTCTTCCTCAGCATTGGTGCCAAGGCAGTGGCTCTGCTTCCAGCCCTATGGATGCCAGGACTCAAACAGGAACTAGGAAAAACTGGTGGGGTGGGATCACTAGGGACTCTTTGGCACCATCTGCACTTGTCCTAGGTCTAGAAGCCTCTTCTTTTTTCCATGGCTGGAGGCCAGGAATTCTATGGAGACCCACCTCTTCTCACCCTGACTTTGCAGCCCAAGTAGAACAAGATTAGAGATTTCCTTTGGGGGTTGGTACTATTCTAGCCTAGAGGACAGGTCCTTATGAGGTAATCTTTCTCTAAAGAAGAGGCTTCTGTGGAGATGAATGGCTGTTCCCATCTTTTATGAAAGAGTTTTTCTGGGCCTGGGTGCAGCTCAGGGGCAGGATATGTGTTTAGCACTCAGGTAGCCCTGAGTTGAATCCCCAGCACATCCCACCCAAACACCCACAGCTTTTCCAGTTTCTTGTCTGTCATCACAATTTCTGGGGGTGTGTTGAGAGCCACAGCCGAAGGGGCCCCAGCAAACTTCCAGCTGCCAGCAAACTTCCAGCTGCCGGCTGATGATTGGCTCACAGCAGCCCCAGCAACATCTAGCTGATTGGCTCCTCTGCGGTGATGCTCATTGGGCTGTTTCCCTGCCCTTTCAGACCACGGAGCTGCTCATTGGAGGACTTTTTTGGCTCCGCCCATGTGACCCAGCCAATCGGCCTCAAGAGCAGGAGGATTGTGGGAGGTGGAGAGAAGCTTGTGTGGGAGAGAGAGGCTTGTGGAAAGCCGGTGGTGGCAGTTGAGGCTCTGAGGGTTTTTCCTGAGAGGCTGTTTTGTTTGGCGTGTGTGGTTCTAAAAATAAAGTTAGTTTCTTTTGACAAGTGGCTCCTGATTGTGCCCAGCCAGACTGCGGCAGGGGTGCTCTTCTGGATTTAGGCAGGGAGATCAAGCAATGTCCTTTGAACAGATTTCCATCTTTATAGCCACACATGAAATCAGTAAATGGAAAATCAGTAAATGGATGTAGGTTGTCTATTGAAATCAGTGCTATCTTCTGGTCATGATGATGTGACATTTTCTGTAGACTTCTGATTCTTCAATTATTAGAAGCAGGGTTGCCTCTGTTTTTCCAGTTGCTAAATCTGAGGTTCTTTGTAATATGGTGTTTATGTGTGTGTGTGTGTGTGTGTGTGTACGTGTGCACGCTATCAATGAAGAATCACCTGAGGAAGTAGGTTAAAATGCAGATTCTACTCTTTGGTACTGGGGATTAAAATCAGGGGAACTCTACCACTGAGCTGCAGCTTCCTTTTAATTTATTTAGTTTGAGACAAGGTCCCTATAAATTTCTGATTCTGGCCTTGAATTGGCAATCCTTCTGCCTCAGCTTCCTGAGTTGCTGGAATTACAGGAGTGTGCCATCACGCTAGGCGAGGTTCTGATGTCTAAATGTGCACCTGCCCCTATCCAGGATTCTAATGGGAACTCTTTATGGAACACACTCTGAGAAAAAAAAATGATACCATTAGGGCTGAGGGTGTAGATCAGTGGTAAAGTGGTAGAAGTCTTGCCTATCGTGCCCACGACCCTGGGTTTAATTCCCAGCACCAAAATCAATCAATAAACAAATAACCATCCAAAAACAACAACCACAAAACAATGCTATGAAGGCCAAACCTTCATTGCTTTAAGGGGCAATTCTGACGGAAACTCCCCACATGAAGACACCTCAGTGACCCTGTCATGCCAGGGGTGAACTGCAGGCTCCTCATGAGGACCCGCTTCTCACATCTCATGCTGAAGGCACATATGACTTTGGGTGGTTTGTGGAACCTGCTCTTCTCAAATGCTGCTGTTTTCCAGGGACTCCATGTGGAAGCACACCCTCATCACTTCTCTGGCCACCTGGTTAACTCCTACTGCTCTGCAGCCTCTGCAAGTGGCTTTCCTAGCTCCATGCTCCTTAGTCCTGCTTCTTTGTAGGAATAGAATTGTCTTCCTCTCCTACAATCCCTGTTTCCCATCTGCTTCCCCAGATGACTCAACAAGCTGAGCCCAGTAAACGGGTCTTATTCAGTTTTGTATCTCTTGAAGTTGACACATGGTCAACCTGTAATGCATTTCTTAAGGCATGAAAAAATTGTGTTGTACCTCCTATGTGTTTTTAGTTTTTTTAGAGGGGAGTACTGGGAATTGAACCCAGGGACACTTTACCACTGAACCACATCCCCAGACCTTTTTATTCTGATACAGGGTCTTTTGCCAAGTTTCTCATGGCCTCTCTAAGTTGCTGAGGCTGGTCTGGAAGTTGTGAGCCTACCTCCTCAGCCTCCTAAGATGTGAAGGTTACAAGCATGGGCCACCAAACCTGGAATTGAGTCTCTTTTGGGGGGTTTTCTATGGGGGGGGTTTGTGGTGGTACTGCGGATTGAACTCAGGGGCACAAGACCACTGAGTTAAGTCCCGAGCCCTATTTTGTGTTTTAAAGACAGGGTCTCACAGAGCTGCTTTGCGCCTGGCTGTTGCTGAGATTGGCTTTGAACTCGTGATTTTCCTGACCTCTGGAGTCTCAGGGATTACAGCCATGCCCTACCATGCCCTGCAGGAGTCTCTGGATTTTAAAGATCAGTTTTAATTACTGTTCAATTGTTAGTATTGGGGATCATATCCTGGGGCACTTTACCAATGAGCTACATCCCCAGTCTTTTTCTCTTTCTCCCTTTCCTCCTCTCCCCCTCCTTATCCTTCTCTCCCTCCTCCTCCTCCTCAGTGCACCTACAATTGCTTTAAATACACAATAAAATAAAAAAGTTATTTCAAGTCTTGGAAGGGGACAAAAGAAGGGTAGGGATGCATACACTTGAGGACTGAAATCCATGCCCAAGCCCTGAAGCCTCACGTTTGTATCCTAGTGCTCAGTGTCAAGGGCAAGAAAAACGGATCCGAATGGCTAATGGAAAAATGCAGACTGGAAGGCAATGGAACCCCACAAGTATGAAGATCATGTCCACCTTCCTGTAAGGTCTTTTAATGAACTGGCTGGGGGAGCTGGGTGGCCGGGGGTCGCCAACATCATGAGGCTTGGCGGAAGGTGCGGTGGAGAAGCCTCTCATTACACCCGGGCTCCAGGGCCACCATTCCTTTCTCCACTCCATGTACATTTATTGCATGCTTGTGTTGCCCTCCCTCTCCCCTCCTTTCCAGTTCCCATTGAGGACTCAGCTAAAAGCACTTTTTGTTTTCCAGCTGGAGGGTTAGATTCCAGAGACCCAGAATCGCAACGCCTCTCGTGCGCCCCCGCGCGGCCATATGAAGCGTCTATGGCTGCAGCTGGTGATGACATCCCAGCTGGAGGTCCTTGGAGAAGTTTGTGGGGATTTGTGGCCCCTGTCAGGACTCGACTCTACCCTGTGAAGATGCTTGGACTGGCACCCTCAGTTCTGCATGTCTTCTCCCAAAGGCCCCCTTCCTCATACCTGATTGGATATAAAATATTATTGTAATTGCCTGGGACTGAAGCCTTTAAGCCAAATGTTTATGGGAGGCTCTAAAACAGTTATTTCCAACTCTGGCTGCACCTGAGAATCCTCTGAGAAGCTTAAAGAAAACAAAACAAAAATTCTGTATCTCTTCCTCTCTCTAGTTCCCATTTGAGTAGTCTGGCTTGTAGCCTGGGCATGGGAATTTAAAATATCCCCAGGTGATTTTAATGCATAGCAGAGGCTATGAATCACTGTCCTGCCAGGTGTGGTGGCACAGGCTCCAGCTACTTGGAAACTGAATCAAGAGGATCACAAGTTCAAGGTCAACCTAAACAACTAAGTGACACCCTATTTCAAAAAAAAAAAAAAAAAGGCTTGTGGTGTAGCTCAGTGGTAGAGATATTGCTTAGCATATAGGACCCCTAGGTTCAATGCCCAGTACTGGAAATAAAAAATCAAAAACCATCTGCCTCAAACAAACAGAGTGATTAGCTTGCTGGGCATTCTGGATAGGTGGGTGCTGTATGTTGTTCCTTCTTCTAATAAATGTTGATATAGTTGCCGACTCAATGTGATGCTTGCTCTTCATTGTGACATAGCTCATCTAGGAAGGCCATGACTAGTGTTTACCTGTGTTCCTGTCTGCTTCTAAAATTGATATCCACTTGTATTTATCAAAAAAAAAAAAAAAACCTGGCAATTGTGAATGGCCACAGACTGGAAGCAGAAAGGGGAATGGGGGCCTAATGTACTCAAACTTAGGTTATCATCAGAACACAGATTTCTGGGTCCCACTCTAGAGGTCCTGACTCAGTTGTTCCAAAGTAGAACAATCATGTACTTGTCTCCCAATGACACTGATGATGGTGGTCCATGGTACGCCAGGAGAACTGCCCTCAGTGCTCAGGGATAGTGCTCACAAAGGCTTATGGTGAGAGAGCTCAGCTTGTCCTGGGTTGTGTTTTGTCACTTTGATGGAAGTGAAATCATGGAGGGCCCCTCAACTATGCTGTGTTTGGACATTGTCTCAAGTGCCTGACAAGCCACCTGATTAGTATCTAAGGGTATATAGGATCCCTGGGTGGAGAGATGGCAGAGGCCAGGTCTCCAGCTATCTGCTCTGGGGTTCTGGGGAGGTAGAAGAAGTGATCAGGGCTGCCCTGCAGCTGTGCATACTAGAGGGACAGGGATTGAATGGGGGTTGCATATAAGAATACACAAGACTTCCATGGTTACCTAAGCCAAGGCCATTCCTAAGAGGGTCTTCTCAAGGTTCCATGATGTTGTGAGAGAATTAATATGATGTGTGAATTTGGAGGGTGTTTTTGGATGAGATTATCCTTTAAAGCAGTGGACTTCTATTGCCTTCCATAATGTGGATGAGCCTTCCTCAACCAGTTTAGGGCCTGAATAGAACAAAAAGAGTAGTTTGGCCAGTTGCAGTGGCCCACATCTGTAATCCCAGTGATTAGGGAGGCAGAGGCATGAGGATTTCAAGTTCAAGCTTGGCCTCAGCAAATTAGTGAGGACCTAAGCAACTTAATCTATTTAGTAAGCACTTGTATCAAATTTGCTCTCCCCCCTCTACACATAGTCTCACTATTCTGGTTCACTTTAATAGATAAGTATAAATAAACTCTAAAATTGGAGGGGAAATCTGGTACAAAAAGTTTCATTTGTTTAGAAAGTTTGAAAAATCATACTATCAGAAAAGGAGATTTTTGGAGAAATGCAATGTAGCCTCCCAGTGACTCCCTGGGTCCCAGCTGAGGGGGCAGCTGGATCTCACTGAGGGGTGCTCTCTTTTCTCTGGGTCTTCTCGCCACAGCAGCTTCCAGACATGGTGATCCAGGGGGACCTGGAAGCAGTTTTATCCTCTCACCGGCCTCACAGGAGTATCCCATGTCCACTCTCCAGTTCCTCCAATCTTTCCACACTTTTGCTGATGCAACTAAGGGTTCTGACTTACTCCAGGCAGGGACTGAGGATGACTTTCTTATTAGAATCCAGCAACCCATAGCAGGAAGGGCATTGCAGGTGATTAGGGCAAATAGAAACCAAATCTGGCTAGGTTATTCAGCTTTAAGTTGACCAAAGGAAAAACTGCCAGTGTCTCTGGGAGGTTGGTGTTGTCAAGAAACTTGACAACAGCTATGAATTCCCATCCCTTGTTGGGGGAGCTGGAGCAACTCCTTTTCTCTCCTAGAGCACAGGCCATGTCTATGTTCCAGGGCTGTTTGCTATACAAACAAAATTTTATTTTGCTATACAAAATAAAATAAGCTTAAGGCTCATGGATTCTAAAATAAAACTAAACACCTAAAATATGTGGAGAATTTCTTCTTCTTCTTCTTCACCTTTCCTCCTTCTCCTCCTCCTTCTTCTTTACCAGAGATTGAAACCAGGTTGCTTAAGCACTGAGCCATATCCCCAGCCCTTTTTTGTGTTTTATTTAGAGACAGGGTCTCACCCAGTTGCTTAGGGCTTAGCTAAATTGCTGAAACTGGCTTCAAACTGCATCCTCCTGTTTCAGCCTCCTGAGCTACGGGAATTACAGGCCAGCTATGGTGCTGGCCTCCAGCTTCATTATAATGCTTTCTGAGCCCATGACCTGCAATGTCAGGAACCCTATGCTCTTCTCAAGCAGCCTGTCTGTTACCCCAAGCAACTCTGATAAATGTGTCAAGTGACCCCAAATCGGTGTTCTGAACTTCCCATAGAGTGATTAGGTAGAAGTTGTTTGGAGTTCACAGCAAGAGAGATCTTGTGAACAGCAAAGGTATTCAAGGCAATCAGAGCATTGGGGTCTGGAATCCTCTTCTTGAGAACACAGGGAGGGATGTGGTCTTTCCTAGTAGGGTTTGAGTTGGACAATGTTCTGCAGAGAACAGTGGGGACCCCTCGAAAGGTTACTTGCTTTTTTAGTTGTAGTTGGGCACAATAGCTTTGTTTTATTTATTTATTTTTATGTTGTGCTAAGGATCGAACCCAGGGTCTTACACACACTAGGCCAGCACTATACCACTGAGCCACAACCCGACCCTCTTTCCTGTCCCTTTGGAGTGAGCATAGATGATGGCATAAGTGTCAAGAACTGTGAAGTACCTGGGATTTCATCTTTTTTTTTTTTTTCTTTGTACCAGGCATTGACCCAGGGGTGCTTAACCACTAAGCCACATACCAGCTCTTTCTTCTTTTTTTATTTTTAGTTTTAGATGCACACAATCTTTATTTTATTTATTTATGTGATGCTGAGGATCAAACCCAGTGCCGCACATGTGCAAGGCAAGTGCTCTACCACTAAGCCACAACCCCAGCTTCTCTCCAGCCCTTTTTTCTTTTTTATTTTGAGACAGGGTCTTGTGGAGTTTAGGAGGTTGACCTCAAATTTGACATCCTCCTTTCTCAGTCTTTTATCTCTTATAATGAACAGTGAGGAAGTCTGACCCTGTTTTAGGAGAAGATACCACCTCTATGTTCCAGGGCTGTTTGCTATACAAACACCCTAAATTGGGTGCACATGCCTGTCATCCCAGCAACTCAGGAGACTGAGTGAGGCAGGAGGATGGCAATCTGAGGCCATCCTGGATAACTTAGTGAGAGTCTCAAAATAAAATAAGGAAAAGGATTGGGGATGTAGCTCAGTGGCAGAATGCTCCTGGGCTCATGGGTTCAATCCCTAGTACCAGAAAAAGAAAAAGAAAAAAAGAGAATAAGCAGATAATATCTGAGTCTAGATATGCAGAAAGGTAAGCAACCCCATGGAAAACTGACTCCCAACAATATACTCAGCTCCACTGTTCCCCACTCCCCCAACGCAACTGCAGACAGGGACCTAACAAAAGCCACTTTGGACACTTCATCCATCAATAGCTATCCTCCTGATAGCCACACACAGATATTTGTAGATCACTTTCTTGTTTTCAAAGTATTTTCACTCACTTACAACTCCTATTCCACAAGACTCCCTATAGCTATTTTCATTTTAAATAATATTCTTCCCATAAACTTGAATTTTTCTCTAACCTGGCCTCTTGCAAGAGGGATGCTCAGCAGTGATCAAGGCCAACCTATTCTTTTTCCAGAGGAAACACCTGTGCTCTAGGAGAGAAAAGGAGTTGCTCCAGCTCCCCCAACAAGGGATGGGAATTCATAGCTGCAGCTGTCCCCTGCGGCTACCCTGGGGCCTCTACATATGAGGACAGGTGGAGAGGCCATGTAAAATAGAATGGAGTGGAAAGTCTCCTAGGAATAAGCTACTTTTTTGTCTTTGTATCTCCACAGTCAGTGCAGAGCCTGGTGACTAGTAAGACTTTGTAAATGACCACTGAATTGTGTGTTGAGTATATTGAGCTGGACCAGAAAGACGGCGAGGGAAGAAGGGACCCTGAGTCAAGCAGAGGGGCAGATGGGAGGGCAAGCTGCAAATGCCATTTGAATTAACTAACAGTTGGGGAGAGGGGTCTGGATGGAAACTCACAGTTGGGTTCATCCAGTGAACAACCATTACCTTGGGGCTGAGTAAAACACACCAAAAATTCATACAGGCTTCTCTGGAAAGATGTGTCTGGGTTTCAGAGAAATGGGGGACCAGAATATGTAGTAATGCACACCATGAACTGGGCAATTACCATACACCATCTCCAACCCGCATGAATACCCTGACAGGTAACACATGCCTAGGGCTTGCTGAGGACCCCATTCTCACCACAAGTCTACCAGACCAAGAATGCTGGTCATTCCTGTCTTCCCTGATCAGGGAGAGATATAGAGGATATCTTGCACACATTCATGTGGGTCCTTACTGGTAGAGCCTGGATTCTTCTGATTCCAAGTCCTCTTTCTTTTTTCAAAGCCCCAGGGCACTGAATAGGGCAGCAGAATGCACAGGGACTGCAGATTGGAGTTGTAATCAGCCAGCACAGCAGCAAACACATCCTCAGCACTTTTTAGACATGGTGTACAGAGCCACAAGGAATCTGAAAGGAAGGAAAACCCAGTCTTTGCCTGATTCTTTCCATCTTACAAAGCCCAGTATCCCATCAGAGAGAAAGTGCTGACCTGCCTGGAACTCAGGAGAACCACAGGGGCAAAATATAATCAATTCAGGCTGGGGTTGTGGCTCAGTAGTAGAGCACTCACCTAGCATGCATGAGGCACTGAGTTCAATCCTCAGCATCCCATAGAAATAAAATAAAGATATTGTGTCCACCAATATCTAAAAAAATAAAATATTAATATATATATATTAAATTCTTGTAAGAGGACTATAGGAAAATATCAACATGTAAATAGTGTATACAAGGAAGATGGGAACAGAAAGAGTAAAATGAATCAGACATAACTTTCCTTCCTTCACATATAAATACACAACCAGTGTAACTCCACGTAATGTACAACCACAAGAATGGAAAGTTATACTCCTTATATGTATAATATGTCAAAATATGCTCTACTGTCATGAGAAACTAAAAAGAACAAATAAAAAATTTTTAAATAGTATGTACAAGAAAATCTATGGGAAATAAGATATTGTTCATTTTTAATCAGAAAAATTACCACCACATGTTACTCTATTTACATCCTTTATCTTATGTGATTCCCACAAAAGTCCTGTGAGATACACATAGAAAGGCCATTCATTTGTAAACAAAGTTAGGATTCAGGGAGGCAGCCAGGGTCCCATGTTGGTGGCTGGCAGAGCTGGAGATGGGACTCTCATTCTGATTCTCTTGCTGTGTCCACCCATGATCACAGGGATGTCAACAGCTACATATTAGAAATAGCCACAGGGACATGAGATCTTCTTGAAACAAAGGCTTCTGGGTATCATTAATCTAAAAAGGCCAGAGACGTGGAGCAGACCAAGGCTTCCTGGGAAAGGTTGGACCAGGGTGTTGATAGGAAGGCAGGCCTCTGAAGCACTCAACTTTCATCTCCCCCATGGCTCCACATGTATCAGTGCTGGGTGCTAGGTACTGTGGAGACAGAGACAAAGATGACAGTCCCTGCCAACAACTGTACAGTCCTTGAGAACAGAAGAGATTCATAAGCTGTGATGTCCAGTGTGATGAATCCCACCTGGGTGGTGGTGGCTGGTTGGAAAGCCTTTAGAGCGGATGGAGTACCTGAATAGCACCCTGGGGAAGTAGAATTCTGCCAGACAGAGAAGGAAAGCCACGTTGGAAGGAATGGTCATTTTCTTGAGGAGTCCCTGCTGAGCACCCCAGCACCTGCAGCAGTCTCACCATATCCCCATTGTCCCGTGTGCAGGGAGGCCAGACCGCCCTGATGCTGGGGGTCACCCACGACCAGGAGGACATGGTCCAAGTGCTACTGAGCTGCCAGGCAGAGGTCAACCTGCAGGACCATGATGGATTGTGGGCTCTCATGCTGGCCTGTCACCTTGGCAATGCCGACTTGGTGAGCCTGCTCCTGGCCCACCCGGCCTGCGACAGCAGCCTGACTGATAAGGTGAGACTTATGGACAGTTAACAAGTAGGTTAGTGTTTAACTTCTGGTCCTGGAAAGTGCCTTGATGGTCAGCAGAATCCAAGGAATCACTGTGATAGTAAAAGCAAAAGTGACTCCATTTTGTTTTGTGACTCCATTCTGTAAAACAACCATGCCAAATACAAGGGTCATAACTGGGACAAGATGTTCTTTTCCTTTTGCTATAGAAACTTTAAGAACACAGAACTACCTAATGGGGCATTGTTTCTGTAACTAGGGTAACGGGCCTCTGTTTCTCTAACTGGGGTGATTGGGCTAACTGTGATTGGTTAGGCTTCCCATTTGACTGCACTCTCCCACTTCTGTAACCTGAATTGCTTGTATTGGCTAGACCCCTGAACATCCCTTTTGTGGTTTTTAGGCTTATACCGAGTGCCTTGCAATTGTTTGGGGCTGATCAGAGGAACAACTTTACGTTCTGGTCAGTCGTCACCGGTGTGCTTCAATAAAGTCTTGATTCGATTATACGTGAATGGTCTGGAATTCAGTTTACGAACCCCGGGACAAAGCTTTAACTATAACACCATATGGTGGTAGCAAGGAAAAATCAACCTCACAAGGCTGTTGTAGATTTAATGAGGCAATACAGTGCTTGGAGCCAGATGGCTGGGAAGAAACCCACAGCTCTGAGCAACTGGATGAAGGAGCAAACTTTACAGAATCATCTCTCGTAGTTAAACTGGAAATACCTCTATGATATTGATCCACTCTGCAAACTGACCCATTCCACTGAGCCAGCCTGTGAGTAGCCCCTTTAGACCCAGGTTTCTTAAATAAAGGTCTCAGTATGGTGAGCACATTGACGATGATGACAATGACGACAATTAAAACAAACCTGTTGCCAAAATCATTAAACTCCACGATGACCTTCTGAGGTTGATATATAGCTGCCGCCAATTTGCTAGAGGAAACTGAGGCCCCAAAAGGTAAGGTGCATGGGGTAAAGTACCCAAGATCACACAGCTGGTGGAACTCACATCCCTTGAACTCCTGAGCCCAACATCCAGCTCTTCCATCATCCTGGTTTTTGTCCCATGGAAACGACATGTCTCTAGATCGCAGGTGAATCTTCTGCACCTTTCAGAGAGCTTACTGTATGTCAGCAAATGAAAAAACAATTGAATAAGTGAACCCCAATGTTTGGAGACCAATCATCTGAAACTATAGGAGGTGTAGCGTGGAGGTACAGTAGCCATGAGCTTAAGCCCAGTATGGGGGGGAGGGAAGCAAATTGCTTTGGGCAGTGAGAGCCAATGAAAAATTTCTGAATAGTGGGGCCATTTGATCAGATTTGCTTCTTCCAATGGTGACAGGGGGAGACTAGAAGCAAAGTGATAAGTTGGAAGTTTCTTATGAGACACTGGGTATACAGCAATTTGGGTGGGGATGAAGACAGAGCCCTGCAGGAAAGGAATCAGGAACTGGAGCATACCAAGATGGGGTGATATACCCATGGAGAGGCATCAGAAATGGGTGACAGGAGAATGGTGGTACCATTGTCCACCATATCTATGTTCTCTTCCTCCTTAGTAAAACAACTCCAAAATTTTAACTGGGCACATAACCACCCAGGGGACAGACTCCATTTCCCAGCCCCCCCTTGAGTTTGGTGTGGCGAAGCAACTAAGTTCTGGCTAATGAACTATTAACAAGGCAATGGGTGCAAATTATGGCTCCTGCATTGAAAGTGAAGGGGATGCATTTTCCCCCTCTGACTGGCTGGAATGTGGTAACCAGAGAGCTAGATCCATGAAGATGAGGCCCATACTTGAGGAATGATGGAAAAGTGAGTCACAAGCAGCCTCGTCCCCATCTAATCTGCTCTAAACTACTTATTCCCTATTTGATATTTGAGCAAGGAATAATACTCTAACTTGTTTAAGACACTGTACATTTGGATCTCTGTTGAGTTGAACAAATGTCCTTAGCATCCTTGGCAATCTCAAGGGTCTAATTCTATACCATTAGTGGACTTTAGCATAGAAAAGCTTAGGAAAGCCTTTTGGAAGGAGCATCATGGGAAAGTTAGGTATGATGGATGTCTCCTCCTGGTACCAGCCCCTGTTCATACCACAGTGGAACAACTCAATCCAAAGACCTGTAGAACGGGGTCACCTGGCAGATGCTTGAATACAAACTGGGTCCCCTAAGGCAGCCAGTCCTTAAACCAATCATTGAGTTTGAAATGACGTGGTGTGGAAATCTGTGCAAAGCCATTGAATTATCTGAGCATTTTGAATACAAAAACATGTGGAGTTTCAGACAACAGTGGTGGATTATTGTCAGAGAGTGCAACCACAGAGTGCAAGAGACATGAGGACAGAAGCTGAATTTGCATGAGTAGAGGTCAAGACAAATTGAAGGTAGGAGCAAGAAGGAACTGGAGTGGGCATCAGATCAAGAGCAAAGAATAAGCTTATGGAGGAGCTGCCTCCTGGACTACCTACCAAGTTCCCCTGGCCTGGAAACCTCCCTTCCTAGACCCATCCCTCATCCCAGGATGGCACCAGTAAGCTGCCATGTTCCTGCAAGAGAACTAACTTGGCCTCTGGCCCCCAGAAAACAGGTACCAGACACTACCTGTGCCAATCAAAAACTTAGGAGCTGGGATTTAGAAGAGGGTTTCAACCCCCTTCTGGTGTCCAGGTTGTAACATGTGGATCTCAGAAGCTACTGGTGCCAGGGTCAGCCATGTGGGCTGAGGGCCACAAGGAACTCTTCAGATGAAAAGATTGGAGCAGATGCTCAGAGCAAAGCAGTGGTGAGAGACTACTTCCTGATGTGACCAGGGCAACCCTTGCTCCATGAAGGCTCCAATGCATACCTCCCTTGCCTTCAGTAACTGCCCTAGGTGAGTGGCTTTCCCAAGTCCCCTCTGGATATGCAGCCTGCGGAAGCCAACAAAGGCCTGGTGTCTACTCAGACGTCTCAGGGTTTGGATCCCAGTTGGGCCACTTGGCCATTCAGGCTCTTGATCTAAAAACTAGGATGGCAGTTCCTCCTCTGTTCTTGCAAGCATTTAATTAGCTAGAGCACTCAGCACAGTACTTGGCTCAGGGCAGAGCTCCGCAGAGAGCTTTCCCTTCCCCTAGACCTGGCCATGTGCTTAGCAGCTTGACTTCCCCGGGTCCACCAGCCCTCCACATCTGAGGGCTTCACATCTGTGGATTCAACCAAGTGTGAATTGACAAATGTTTAAAAAAATGTATTTCATGTATACTAAACACATAGGCTTTTTTTCTTTTCCTGAGTTCCTCCACAATACAGTAAAACAACTACTTACATAGCATTTACATTGCATTAGGTATAAGTAATATAGAGACAAGTTAAAATATATGAAAGCCTGGTGCTGTGGCACATGTCTGAATTCCCAGAGGCCCAGGAGGCAAGAGGATCATGAGTTCAAGTCAGCCTAAGCAACTCAGCGAGGCACTAAGCAACTCAAGCAACTAACAAGATCCTGTATGATCTTGGTTGATCAGTGGTTAAGAGCCCCTGGGTTCAATCTTTGGTGCCAAACAATGAATAAATAAATAAAACGTATATGAGAGGTTCAATCTCCAGCATTTCAAAATAAATAAATTAAGAAAGTGTCCAGGAGGGTGTGTGGGGGTTATATGCAAATACTATGCCTTTGTTCATTTGTCTTTCTTTTCTGGTGTTGGGAGTTGATCCCAGGGCTTCAAACATGTAAGACAAATGGTGTACCACTACTGAGGCACATCCCAGCCCTGACATTTTTTTTTTAAAACAAATTTTTATTTATTTATTCATTTTTTTTACACAAACGTAACTTTTTATTTCTCTGGTTGTATATGATGTAGAGTTATACAATTTGTGCATTCATATCCATACAAAGGGGTAATAATGTCCATATCATTATACCATCCCCCTCCACTCACCCTCCCCTTCCCCCCTCCTCCCTCCCCTCTGCTCAATCCATAGCTCTTCCTTTCTTCCCTTGCCCCCTGCCCATTGTGAATCAGCATCCACTTAGAGAAAACATTTGGCCTTTGGTTCTCTGGGATTGGCTTATTTCACTCTGCATGATATTCTCTAATTCCACCATTTACTTGTAAATGCCATAATTTTATTCTTTAAAGCCATGCAATATTCCATTGTGTATATGTGCCACAGTTTCTTTATCCATTCATCGACTAAAGGGCATCTAGGCTGTTTCCACAGTTTAGCTCTTGTGAATTAAGCTGCTATAAACAGTGAGGTGCCAACCCTGCCATTTTATATTAGGCCTTGAGCATCCACAGATTTTGGATTCCTCAGGGATTCTTAGAACAAAGACCCCCCCAACACCAAGGACAACTGTACTTAGAACTGCCCAGGCATTGATTCTAATGATTTCATACACAGCCATGTACTTCTCACAATAACCTTATAAGGTAAGTACTGATGTTATTTCTGTTTTCTATATGAAGAAACTCAAGCACAGAGAGGTTGAGTAACTCATCTAAGGCCACCTGCCTAGTAAAGAGCAGGTCTGGGATTTCAAGCCAGCTGATCAGGCTTGGAGACTACACCCCACAGTCATGCACCAGAGCACTTCTTGCTCCCTTCTCAGTGCCCCAGGCTGGGGAAGGAGCACCTGACAGCTGGGGGCAAACACTGCTGAAAGAACAAAGCTGCTTCAGGGATCCAACATTGAGTAAGTCACTGACCTGCAGGTCCTGCTGGGTGGCCACTGGACAGAGAGGACAAACAAACAGGCAGAGTGTTTGAGACTGGAACTGTTGAGATGTTGGAATGCCCATGTGCTGAAGGTTTCTAGAAAGAAAAGGGCCTCTGTCCAGAGCACAAATGTGTGAACCCCACATTTCCTCAATCGCCCCTAACGAAGAAATTCCCTATACTGTAGTTTAGATCAGTTTCTTTTCTTTTTTTGTCTTTTAATTTTTTTATATTGAAAATCTTTATTTTATTCATTTATTTATATGTGCTGCTGAGTATGAACCCAGTACTGTACACATGCTAGGCAAGTGCTCTACCACTGAGCCACAGCTCCAGCCCCGAGATCAGTTTCTTTACCACCAACCCCCATCCTGGAGAGAAATGGGTCTGGAGCCCCAGGGAGCCCAGCTGGTGTTCCAGGGGGTCCCTGACATCCTCTCTGTCTCTACCTTTGGCCTCCATCCCACTTCCATGCTTGGGGAAAGCTGAAAATAGGTCCTGGGCTTCTGCTCCAGGGAAGTCCACTGTCTTGTTGGGTAGAGGGGTGATTGGGCAGCACCACATACCCTGTGAGACCCACACCATCAGAATCCCTTCAGCCCTGGCCAGGGCAGTGGTGTATACTTTGATCTCAGTGATACAGGAGGCTGAGGCAGGAGGATAGTGATTTAAGGTCAGTCTCACAAGATCCTATCTGAAAATAAAGAATGTAAAAAAGGACTGAGGATGTAGCTCAGTGGTGTAGCACCTGGTTCAATCCCCACTACCCATCCCCCCTCAAAATCACTCCAGTCTCCTTGAATGTCTCCAGGCTCCTGAAGGTAGGCCAGGGAGAAGGGAGGGAGGTCCATGGGGATGGCACCCACCTTCATAGGAAGTCCAGAAAAGTGTCAGTTGGCTCTCCAAAGCATGGGCCAGTTTTGTGCTAGGTCCTCAGTTTGAGGGCTCTCACCAATTCCAAGGTATATGAAATCCCTGACCCAATGCCGTTCCCCCTGTATTAATTCTCCCCATAACCCTATAAGGCTCAAAGCTACACGGCCTATATGTGTTGGAACAAGGATTGACAGAGATTGACATTCGCACCTGGATGAAAGGCCATGAATCTACCACACAACCCCTGTTCAGACTCACTTCCATGTGGACACTTCCCTCTGACTAGCCCACGGGAAAGTCATAGGCAGCATGTCCCAAACCAACATCAAGAGCTCAACACAGGGGACCCCCTGAAACCAACTCCTCCTCCAGTATTTCCTCTCCCAAGAGCCTATTCAAAACCTGCACTGTCAACATAGAACACTCTGATGTGTAGAAATCATTCCCCCGCCCACCAAGCAATTCTCCAGGAGCTACCAATGGTGCACCATCTACCTGGAGTTGAGTCAGATCCCACAGGTTAAGGGCTCAGTGCCAAAGGCCTACAATCTGTGGGCTTCTCTGGTGTCTGATTTCCATTTTATTTCCCTATTAATTCAATTTTACTGGGACAGTGGGTTGAATGGTGGCCTTTAAAAAGTTGTGTCCACATCATATTTCACATTCACCGTGAATGTGATCTCATTTGAAAAAGGGTCTTTGCAGATGTAATTAAGGATCTCAGAATGAATGATCCTAGATTATCCAGATGAAGTTAAGTCCAATGACAAATTCATATAAAAGACTTTCAGAGGAGAGACACTTGGAGGCCATCTGAGGATAGAAGCAGAATTGGAATGAAGAACCCACAATGCAGGGGAAACCTGTAGCCAGAAGCTGGTGGAGACAAAGACCTAGAACTATGAGAGTAAATTGTGTGGCTTTAAGCCACACTGTGTGTGCTAATTTGACATGGCTGTCCAAGAAAACTCTTAAAATGGTATTGATGAAAGTGTTGGTCAGCCACAGATTTTGAGGGGAAAAATGTTTTTTTTTCTTTACATATGTGGTAGAAGAGATTGAACCCAGGGATGCTTCATGAATGAACTAAGTTCCCAGTCCATTTTATTTTTAATTTTGATATGGGTTCTTGCTAAGTTGCCCAGACTGGCCTGAAATGTGCAATTCTCCTGCCTCAGACTCCCAGGTTGCTAGGATTACAGGTTTGTGCCATTATGCATGGCAGCATTTCTTTCTTTCTTTCTTTCTTTCTTTCTTTCTTTCTTTCTTTCTTTCTTTCTTTCTTTCTTTCTTTCTTTCTTTGTTTCTTTCTTTCTTTCTTTGCCAGGAATTGAACCCATGAGCACTTAATCATATCCCCAGCCCTCTTTTTTTTTTTTTGGTGGTGGTGCTGGGGATTGAACCCAGGGCCTTGTGCACACAACTCTACCAACTGAGTTATATCCCCAGCCCCACATCCCCAGCCCTTTTTATTTTTTTGTTTTGAGACAGGGTCTCCCTAAGTTGCTCAGGGTCTTGCTAAATTGCTGAGATTGATGATTGACTTTGAATTTGAGATCCTCCTGCCTCAGCCTCCCATGTGTTGGGACTACAGGCATGTGCCATGGTAACTGGCTAGCATTTGTTCTAAATACAATATAAGAAGCTGTTCTCACACCCTCCTGCTAGACTGTGTGGCTCATTTACCCCTCCTCTAGGGATTTCCCATATGGTGTCTTCTGCCTCTTTGATGTTTCCATGCCCAGTATCTGCATATTCCCATCTTGCTCAGGATTCTCTAGTCTTTTGAACATAGGTTCCAAAATACCTTGAAAAGTAGTCAAGTTTTAAAAGGTCATCTCCAGTGGGCATGCTGTCCCAGAAGGTCAACAGATGGCGCAGTTGAGCCCATAGCTGCTACCCCAGAGAAAGTCATGAACTGCACTGGAAAAAAGCAACAGTGGAAAAACAAAAACCCAAAACAATTTTCCCCCTCCCCCCCCAAAATGAAAAAAATCCAACTCACCTATTTGAAGAAGTAATAAACAAACAAACAAACAAACAAATAAATAAATAACCCAGCCTGGTGAGATGGTGCACATCTGTAATACCAGAGGCTCAGGACTCTGAGGACCAGAATCATGAGTTCAAGGTCATCCTCAGCATTTTAGGAAGGCCCTCAGCAACTCTGTCTCTAAATAAAATATGAAAAAGGACTGGAGATGTGGCTCAGTGGTCAAGTGCCTCTGAGTTCTATCCCCAGTACCAAACAAACAAACAAACAAACAAAAAAACACAATAAATTATGAACCACACTTGGTGGTGAATGCCTATAATCCCAGCACCTTCAGAGGCTTAGGCAAGAGGATCACCACTGGAGGCCAGTCTCAACAACTGAGTGAGACCCTAAGCAATTTAGCAACAGCCTGTCTCATTTTTGTTTTTAAAGGGCTGGAGATATGCTTCAGGGGTTAAGTGCCTCTGGTTCCATCAATCCCTGGTACCACAAAATAAATAAATAAATAAATCCCCCCAAGAGTAGAAGAAAGAATGCAATAGTGTTATAGCTCAGAAGTTAATGATTAAGAAACTGAAAATTTAATTAGTAAATATAAAATCTGCATCACTGAACAAGATGGGGATTGGTAACTAGCTTAAGAAAGAAAGGGGGAAGAAGAAAAAGGAGAGAGCAAAAACACAAAATTAGAAATAATAAAGGGAAAATTTCTCCATATGTCGAGGAAATATAAATAGACTTGTGTTGGAATAAGTTTCAGCTAGCAGCTACTAGCAGCTTGGAAGTACCTGAAATACCTACCTTCCTTCAGGCCTGACAGGAGCGCCTGCAGGATGGGGTGAAACCACATCTTCATTGTTTGACAGCATTGCCAAACTGCCCAGCCAAGAAACTGAGAGTCAGGGGCTTCAGGGCATGAAACCCCTGACTAGTAAGGGCTAAAGACCCTTCCAGATTGCTTTCTGCCAGGACAGCAATATTTAGAGTTTCCTCACAGTGCGGTTACATTAGGCAGAAGATGATTGGCTTATGGATATTGTCTTGCTTATGTATGATTGACAGGCATGCTCCACTCAAACCCTATAACCATTGTGTGCATTCCAAAAATAAAGTGAGCTACTGGACTACGACCTAAGGCAGCTCTCCAGCCAGTTCTCTCACCAGCTCCCAGAGTCTGTGTGTGGTGATTCCTCATCTCTGCCTGCCTTGACAAGGTAGCTGAGTGACCATCGATCATGAAGGGACTAGGAACACATTCAGTTGTTGTTGTTTTTCACTTCTGTTATTTTCTAGTGGCAGTTAGTGACTTTCTTTGGGGTAGCAGCTATGGGCTCAACTGCACCATCTGTTGACCTTCTGGGACAGCATGCCCACTGGAGATGACCTTTTGAAACTTGACTACTTTTCAAGGTATTTTGGAACCTATGTTCAAAAGACTAGAGAATCCTGAGCAAGATGGGAACATGCAGATACTGGGCTTGGAGACATCAAGGAGGCAGAAGGCACCATAGGGGAAATTCTTAGAGGAGGGGAAAAGGAGCCTCACAGTCTAGCAGGAGGGAGTGACTCACTTGGGATTGGTGGGTGTTAGGAAGTGGGGAAGCTGGGCCAGACCACACTGGAGAGTGAATCCAAGGCTGGAGCTCAGAGAACTTCTGTAGGCAGCGGGGAGCTTTTGATGGGTCTATTGAGGGCAGGATGCCATGAGCTGAGAGGGGTTCAGCAGATGCAGTGGACAGCTGGGTGGTGGGCACTCCTGCCAGGTCAGTTCTCAAAGTCAGGGTGTGCTGGAACTCAGGAGCACTTTGGAAGAGTCCTAGGTACAGATGTCCTTGGGATGAAAGTATTTGGAGAGGCTCTGGGTCCCTAAGGGAAAGGAGGGAAGAGAAGAAAAGAGAATGAAAACTTTTCAATGGGTAGGAGGAGAGAGGATCTGAGATGGAGCCCTGGGGAGGAGAGCCAGGGAGAGCAGCATGGCAGAAGCCCAGGACAGAGCAGCACTAAGCTCAGGAAGTCACTGCATTAGCACTGCACATGGTGGAGGAGTGACAAAACAGAGGAAGAGAGAATGGGAGACACTGTTCCCAGTAGAGGGCTCCCTCATTCTGGCACCAAACCTGCAAAAGAGTGTTAAGGAGCAAAATGGAAGCACTGACGGGAAGTAGGTTCTAGAAAGAAGGGGTTCTTACTGTTGTTGGGAGGTCAGACTTTTCCTTGTCTGGCTGGGTAGCACATTCTTTTTGAAGATATTCACTGGTGTTTTTTTTTTTTTTTTTTGGGTGGTCGTGCTGGGGCTTGAACCCAGGGCCTTGCACATGGTAAGCAAGCACTGTACCAACTGAGCTGTAGCCCCAGGCCCTGGTGCTTTCTTTTAAAAAATTTTGTCAAAGAAAAGTCCACTAGATGAAGAAACCTAAACTATGGAGTATTTCCTTCATATTAGAGACTTGCTTCAAGTTTCCTATAAATAGAGGTCTCTCTAAATATTGGGAATATTTGATTTACAAAGATTGTGGATATGTTGAACTTTTCCATGCAAATGATGTCTAACAAATGCCCGTGGGCTCTCAATAAATGTTAGTCACCCCACCTTCCACTCCAAGTACTTTCTAGGTAAATCAGGCTCAGTGTTCCATCCTAGGAGGTAGGTTATTCCTGATTAGAAAGGAGATCAAGTCTGCTCCTGGGGCCACACGTGTCTGCTTCCAGGTCCAGGCTGTGTGCTTCCAGCCTGGCTTGACCTTTCCAGGCACATCAGCATTTACCTCTCCTAAGCCTGCTCTCTTCTTTGTCTCTCTCTCTCTCTCTCTCTCTCTCTCTCTCTTCTCTCTCTCTCTTTTGTATCAGGGATTGAACCCACAGGTACTTGTTCACTGAGCCATATTTCCATTCCTTTTTAATATTTTATTGAAGGACAGGGTCTCACCGAGTTGCTTAGGGCCTCACTATGTTGCTGAGGCTGGTTTTGAACTTGTGATCCTCCTGCCTCAGCTTCCAGGATTCTAGGCATACTCCAGGGTGCCTGGCTCATTTTGTCTGTCTGCAACTGGGTAATCACTTTGGGAGCTACAGGACAGTCCTCTTGCTTCCAGACTGCGCATGGATCAGGAGGCATGTGAAAAAAGTCACTGAGTCATCAAATGTGACTTGTCCTCCAACAAACACTCATACAAACCATAGTGGATTCTAGTAGATAAAAATCTGTCCAGATCTTGAACAACTCTCCTAGCCCATGATGGAACATGAATTCAAAGGGCATCACCATGTTGTGTGGTGTGAGGGATCAGTTTCTGGTTTTCAGGATTATTTTTACTGTCTTGATAAGTGACTGAAAGGTGTCCAGATTGAGTACCCTGAATAGACATGCTTGGCTATTCTGATGCTTATCTGAAATGCTTAGAATTAAAAATATTTGGGATTATTTTCAGATTTTGGAATAATAACATACACCTGATGTGTTTGGAATGGGAATCAAGCCTAAACATGAAATTTTAATTTTTATATATGAGTGTATGTGTGTGTGTGTGGGATGGTCCTGGAGATTGAACACAGGGATGCTTTAACACTGAGCTCCATTCCCAGCTATTATTATTTTGAGATATGGTCTCATTAAATTGCCAAGTTTGGCCTTGAACTTGTGATCCTCCTTCCTCAATCTTCTGAGTACCTGGGATTACAGAAGTGTGCCATGATGCCTGGCAAAATTCATTAATGTTTTATAAACACCTTATACCCATACATCCAAGGGAATTTTACCCAATATTTTTAATGATTTTATGCATGAATCCAAGTTTCATGGTAGGGAATTTACTATTTGTAGCATCATGTCAGAACTCAAAATGTTTCTGACTTTGGAGCAATTAGGGCTTTTAGATTCAGGATGCTCAATTTGTGTTATTTCAGGAAATCTTTCCCATGGAAGATAAAAATTGCAAATAACTATAATTTATTTTAGGAATTTTCCAAAAAAATGTAAGCAAATGTCAATTTGTTTGATTCTTCAACAGAATGCATCTAACAACAGTTTACTTCTCTACACTCTTTGAATCTCTCACCTCAAAAACATTCCCCTTGCTGTATTCACCAGTTCTGAACTATTATATCATAATTTTTTCTTTTTGTCTTCTTCACTGTACCTGGACATTGAACTTGGGACTTTAGGCATGCCCACAAGCACTGTATGACTGAATGATACCCCAGACCTTTTAATATTTTATTTAGAGACAGGGACTCTTTAAGTTGCCCAGCCTGGCCTCAACCTGTGATCCTCCTGCCTCAGCTTCCCAAGTAGTCGGGGTCACTGGCACGCTCCATGTCTCACTATTAGACTTTCTTAATCCTAATCATGCCCAATCCTCATGAGATTAGTTGCCAAAGCCTTTTGTATATCACAACTTTCCCTCATGGAGAAGCTACTAGCTATCTCATTGAGACAAAAATGAATTGCCCTGTGTCTTATCAATATACTGTTCTAGTGGCACTTTGAGAAGCCATCATTCAACAGTTTCATCTGTCACCTCAGCCTCTCTCCAGGTTCTGGAACCCATTCTAACTAAGAAAGATGGGGTCTAGGTTAGAGGAACTCTGGTCACAGGGGAAGGTTTTAGTCTTATGTTCGATATAAGTGATCCTAAGAAATCCAGTCTGGACCTACAGGTTAATGTCTGCTCTGTATGAGGTCAAGAGCTAGGTAATGGGAGTTAAGAGGGGAAAAAACATGAAATCTCCATGCCTGCTCTCCCTCCAGAGTTTAGTGAAGGAGACACATCTAGGCACATAAAATATGATTCACCACACCCAAGGAAATTATGTGGAGAACAGCTTCTCAAATTGCATTAAGAACAAATGCTAGATGGGTACCTTGGCACATGCCTGTAGTCCCAGCACATGGGAGACTGAGGCAGGAGGATCACAAATTCAAAGTCAATCATCAATCTTAGCAATTTAGCAAGACCCTGAGCAACTTAGTGAGACCCTGTATCAAAATAAAAAATAAAAAGGGCTGGGGATTTGGGGCTGGGGTTATAGCTGAGTTGGCAGAGTGCTTACCTTGCATGCACAAGGGCCTGGGTTCAATCCCAGCATGGCAAAAAAAAAAAAATAAATAAATAAAAATAAAAAATAAAAAATTAAGAAAAGAAAAGAAAGAAAGTAAAAGGGCTGGGTGGTCCTAGCAACCTGGAAGTCTGAGGCAGGAGAATTGCACATTTCAGGCCATCTGGGCAACTTAGCAAGAACCCATCTCAAAATAAAAAATAAAATGGGCTGGGAATGTACTTCATTTGTGAAGCACTCAGAAGAGACATCCACCATACCTAGCTTTGCCATGATGCTCCTTCCAAAAGGCTTTCCTAAGTTTTTAATGCTGAAGTCCACTTATGGTATAGCATTAGACCCTTGAGATTGCCATAGTGTGCTGAGGACATTTTTCCAACTCAACAGAGATCCAAATGTACGGTGTCTTAAACAAGTTAGAGTATTATTCCTTGCTCAAATATCAAATAGGGAATGAGTAGTCCAGAGCAGATTGGATGAGGAAGAGGCTGCTTCTGACCCACTGTTCCATCATCCCTCAGGTATGGGCCTCATCTTCATGGATCAAGCTCTCTGGTTACCACATTCCAGCCAGTGGGAGGGGGAAAATGCATCCCCTTCACTTTAAATGCAGGAGCCAAAGTTTACCTCCATTGCCTTGTTAATAGCTCACACGTGATTTGGCTGGGCAAGAGGCACTTAGGCACAGCTGTGTCAGAGTTTTCCCCACCCTTCTGGAGGTCCAAGGGCTTGTCCCTGTGAAGGCGTGTCTGGCCACTACCCCAAAGACCCAATCTTCCCCTCCCAGGAGTGTTCTCTCTCTCTTTTGCTAGCCTCTTCAGTAAACCTCACTACAACAATAGGGGCTCAAGGCTTGATCGAGGAGGACCCATGTGGAGCTGGTTCAAAGGTAATTAGAGTGTTGTCTCTTTAATTCAAAACTCCCTAGTGGTTTCTCATGTCTGGAACCTTCATTCATGAAGCCAGCAATTTAGCAACACCCTGACTCAAATTTTTTTTAAAAAGGGCTGGGGATTTTCTTTAGGGCTTAAGTGCCTCTGGGTTCAATCAATCCCCCATAGTAAAAATTAAATAAAGAAATAAATCTCCCCAAGAGTATATGAAAGAAGGCAATAGTGTTATAGGTCAGAAGTTAATGATTATGAAAATTTAATCTGTAAATATAAAATGTGCATCACTGAAGAAGATAAGGATTGGTAATAGCCTAAGAAAGAAGGGGGAGAAAAAGAAAAAGGAGAGAGCAAAAACACAAGATTAGAAATAATAAAGGGAAAATTTCTTCATATGTAGAGGAAATATAAATAGGCTTGAGACTGTTATGTATTACTTTAATAAATTTGAAAGCCCACACATGCATGATATTCTGTAAACACATGTATTAATAAAATTAGATTAGAAAAAATATAAAGCCTCAAGAATATGAAAGAAAATGTTAAAATTCTCCTCAAAAAACCTAGTCTGATATCATTTCACATGCAACTCTTTAAATAGTCAAAGAATAGATATTATGTGCATTTTAAACTATTCAAAACAATACAGCAATAAAGGAACTATCTTAATGCATTTTACAAAATCAACATGTCACTCATCTGGGAACCTAATAAACAGAATTACAGACCAATTTTACTTGTAATTAGATATGAAAACATTTTAAAGTAAAAAAAAAATGCTGGGTGTGGGGGCACTCACATCTGCTCTGGACACACACAGAGTCCTTCCCACCTCAGGCTCCCCTGGGCTCTCTTCAGTGTGTCATATCATCCTCTTCTATCTAAGGACTCTAATCACATCATGAGGGGTGACACTCGTGACCTGATTTAAACCTAATTACCTCCCAAACCCAGCCTGCAAATATGTCAATATTGGAGCTTCAACATATGAATTTTGAGTAAACACATTCTGTTCACAACAACATATTATTAAATAACAAAATATTTTAAATTATATTTAAAATATAAGGCCATCTCTGGTGATTGTGATGATGTGGGCAAGCCCACAAGAATTAATTCTCTAAATCCAAGGCAGGATGAATTTAATGCTAAAGTGCAGCATTTCTGATAATATCAGGTGTAAGACAATGCCTGACATTACAAATATTATTGAACATTGTTCTAGAAGTTCTCACCAAGGCACTCTTGGCAAGGACTGAATGAAAATTATAATTAGTAGGTAGCTCCCAAACTGTCCTTACTAGCCAGGTGTGGCAGTGCAGGACTGAATCCCAGAGACTGGACACTCAAGAGGATGGCAAGTTTGAGGCCAGCCTCAAATACTTAGTGAGACTCTGCTTCAATATAAAAAGGACTGGAGGTGTCAGTTCAGTGGTAGAGCACCCCTGAGTTTAATTCCCAAGAACAGGAAACCAACCAACCAAATCAAACCCTCTGTCATTACTTACAGACTATATAAAACAGAAACAGCTTAATGTACTAGAAAAGAAGAAGATATTGTTTTGGTGTTTTTATCATTATTATTATTTTTCTCCTTTTTCTTCTTGCTTGGTATGGAGGATTGAACCTCCCTGTACTACACAAGATGCTTGAGAAACCTCTCCAGCAAGAATTACAACATACTTGAAGAAGTCCATCGCCATTTGAATACAATCTACATACCAAATGGGAGAACCTGTGCCTGGAAAAGAAATCTATTAGTGCAAGCTGAAAAATAAACTAAAATATATTTAAGATATTCAGATAAACAAAGGAAAGCAGAAAGAATAGGTTTCTCTGCCAGCCTGTCCTGGGCCAATGAGGCACACAGCTTTAGCCACATGCTGTGGTTGGGGGTCCCTTCCATAGCCCCAACACCCATCTACTCACTGTGACTTCCCCTTTGGGATCCTTGGGTGTCAAGGCACCATAACCCATTCCTACAGCATTCCCTGAATATGTATTTCTAATAGGAGAGGTTGTGAGGCCTCAATGCATTCCTACTAAGAAGGTTCCATGTTCCTTTAGGCTGTTCTGCCACTTCATCCAGAGATCAGTATAGCAAGGAATGTGGGAAGGGGTAGTGACCTTGACAGAGACAGAAAACATCTTCTTATTTCCTTCCTCAACTGGCTCAGGGCCACTCCCATGGTATCCTGCTTCTCACTTTCTTTTATCTTTTTCATTTAATATGTTTTTATTTAAAAAAATGGACACAATACATTTTTTTACTTATTTATTCATTTTTATGGGATTGAACTCAGGGGCACTCAGCCACTGAGCCACATCCCCAGCCCTATTTTGTATTTATTTAAAGAGAGTTGCTTAGAGCCTCACTTTTGCTGAGGCTGGCTTTGAACTTACAATACTCCAGTCTCAGCCTCCTGAGCCACTGGGATAACAGATATGCACCACCACGTCTGTAATCCCAGTGGCTCAGGAGGCTGAGAATGAAAAGGGCTGTTTTATCTTAAACTTGGGGGCCCAGAGACAACTTTCTGGTAGAGGCAAAAGCTGAGAAGTGGAAAGAATTCCCAGATGAGGATGGGAAGAAGGGCTTTGCAAATGTGGGACCCAAGGAGAACCAGGTAGAGGGAAAGGCCCAGTTCACTCAGAACTGCTAGTCCAGATGGGTCAGGAGGGGACATGGAATGAAAGATGGGAGAAATTGCTTAGTGTCTTTAGAAATCTCTCTTGCCTTGCAGCACAAACTTTCAATGCCAACTACTCGGTGGGGGGTTGAGGCAGGAGGATTGCTAGTCAGAGCCCAGCCTGGACAATTCAGCGAGACCTTGTCCACAAATACAAAGGGCTGGAGATGTAGCTCAGGGCTAGAGTGCTCCTGGCTTCACTCCTTGCCTGGACTTAATTTTGAAACTTGCTTTAACTGTCTCTTGAACATATACACCTTTTAAAATTCAAATTCCCTGAATTAGAACAGAAATTCTAGAATAACAGAGTATGACATTTGTCTTTCTTCCCAGCAGAGTCTATTCTTAGTCTGGAGAGACCTACTGTAAGGCAGCCATACCCAAATATGGAATTAGATTACAAACAGATTACAATTAAAACTCATTAGCCTTTGCCCTTGGTGCTCCTGGGCTGTGCTCTGAACACAGAGGCCTCCACTTTTTTTTTTTTT
>NW_026005973.1:365236-374490 GCF_001458135.2 Marmota marmota marmota | reverse complement strand
ATTCCAGTGACTCTGGAGGCTGAGACAGGAGGCTCTCAAGTTGGAGGCCAGCTTGGGCAACTTAGCAAATCCTTCAGAATCTTATCAAGACCCTGTGTCAAAATAAAAACCCAGAGGCAGTTGCAAATGTAAAAAAATACAGCTACTATGGAAAATGATAAGGAAATTTCCCAAAAAACAAAAAAAGCAAACAAAAGTAAAACTAAAATCTGAATTATCATATGACCCAACAACTCTACTTCTAGGTATATATAGAGAGCAGGACCTCAAAGGGATTTTCACACACTCATAATGATGGCAGCATTATTCACCATAGCCAAGACATGAAAGAAACAGAAATGCCCATCTATGGATGATGAATGAAGATGTGGTACATCTGTACAATGGAATATTCCACAGCCTTTTTCAAGGAGATGCTGACACCTACTACATCACAGATGAGCCTCAGGGATATTATGGAAGTGAAATGTCAGTCACAAGAGAACTAATATTCTATGATCCCACTCACATGGGGTATCTAGAATAGTCTGAATAATAAAAACACGAAGTTGAAATTTCTGGCGAGTGGGAGGGAAGTTGGGTTTAACAGGCAGAGTTTCAAATTGGCAAAATGAAAACTCTGTGGCTCTGGACATCATAGTACATGCCTGTAATCCACCAATTCAGGATACTGAGGAAGGAGGATTGCAAGTTTGAGGCCAGCCTCTTTATCAAAGAGGCAATTTAATGAGACCCTAGCTTAAAAAAAAAAAAAAAGCTAAGGCTGTGCTAGCTCAGTGGTATAGCACTTACCTCGCATGCAGAATCTTATATTCCATACCTAGCACAACAAAAATAAATAAAATAATAAGTACTTGGAGAAATTATACAGAAATGCAAATAGCATATGTGTGGAAAGGATGGATCATTTGGAATTTTAGATAATTCATATTGCTATCTACTTCTGTAAATTTGGGCAAGTAATTTGCATGATTTTTTATTTCCTCGCCTGTAACATGGCAGATAATGGCACAGAAGACATTAGTGAGGGTGAAATGATGTGTGTATAAAAAGCACCCCAGTGTTTACCATGAAGGGAAGGCTCAGCTGACACCACCTTCTCACTTCCTGGGTCCTCCCCAGGCTGTCTCCAATGGAAAAACATCCCACGGGTACAATAGTAGCAGATTGGCTTACAAATAATATGCAATTGCATTTAAGGTCTTGCTTTTTAGTCTACAAGGCCAGTAAGCAAAAATTATGTGTGGCTGGGCTCATGGTGCACACCTGTAATCCCAGCAGCTTGGAAGGCTGAGGCAGGAGGAACACAGGCTGGCCTCAGTGACTTAGCAAGACCCTAAGCATCTTAGTGAGATTGTTTCAAAATAAAAAAGTAAAAAGTGTTGGGTGTCACTCAGTGGTAAAGCACCCCTAGGTTCAATTCCCAGTAACTCACCCTCCCAAATAAATTGTGGATGAGAAAAGGAAAGTTTGGCTTTTACCTTATGTCCCAGGATGGAGCCATTTGCATGTGTGCAGGCTAAGTGGATGTTCTACCACTGTTACTCCCCCAGCAACATTTTTTTTTTAAAGATGGGCATTGTAATTAAACCCATAATGTACTAAGCTCTGAAGGTAAGAGTAAGCATGAGTCTCCACACACTTCACCCCACACCTTCACAGAGAGGTTGGGATACCCAGTTGCCTGACTGTTCAGCCTGGAGGGAGGTCAGGGTACTTGCTTATAGATCATGCTCAGAGTAACAAAAGAATCCTTCCTCACCCTTTAGCTTTTGCTGGTTGCTGCGCATACAGGGTGTCCCTTAGCTTGTGGAGCTATCACTCCACATACTCTTGTGGATCTTTCAAGGACACCAGTGATTGGCTTAAGGACAATTAATCTAGTATGACCTCATCTCAATTAACTGAATCACACCACTTTTCAATGTCACATTGAAATTCTAAGGGACTTGGAGGTGGGAGGAGGGATGCTATTGAATCTATAACCATGCACCACTTGAGCTTTACAGGATGACTACAGATATGTGAAGGGTGGCTTTGTCAACATTTTATCACCTCCCACAGCCTGTAGGGACCCAAGCCATACTCTTCTTCAAAACATCCAGTGGGGAGACTGAGGCAGGAGGCTCAAAACCTGAGGACAGTTTCAGCAACTTAGAAGACCCTGTCTTAAAATAAAAAAGAGCTGGAGGTGTAGCTCAGTGCAGAGAATCCTATAGTTCAATCCATAGTATTGGAGGGAGAGGAATCCAGCCCCCATTTTGAGACCCTGGACATCCAACCTATGTGGCAAAAGGGACTTTGCAAATTTGACCAAATGGTCTTTTGGACATGAGAAGATGTTCCTGGATCATCTGCATAGATCCTAAATGCAATTGCAAGTATCCTTATGAGAGGGACAGAGTTCCTGCCTCTGAGAAAGAATAACCTTGGGTGACAAGGGCAAACAGCAGTAACTTGGCACCTGACCAAAAGCCAAGGGATGCCAGCAGCCACCAGAAGCTGGAAGAGTAAGAACACATTCTCCCTGAAGCCTGTAATACTGATTTCAGTCAAATGATAGTGATGCTGAATTTCTGGTCCCCAAACCTGAGATTCAAGTTCTATTTTCAATTTTATTAATTTCTTATAGTGGCCATAGGAACCTAAACATCTAGTTAACAATGTCACACTCATTCCATGGGAAGCAGGCTGAGTATTATGCGGGAGAGTTGTTTTTTAAAAAGTGTGGGAATTCTGTAAAGCTGTCCAGGCAAACTTGCGAGAGTAGAAAGATAATGGGGCAACTCTGACTAAGGGGCCCATCTTCCCAACTGTCTTCCCGGACCAAAGGCTGTAACCCTCTGTGGTTTCTCAATTTCTAAGATCTGCATCATGAGTGGGGTGCAACTCAATGGTAGAGGGCTTTTCTCGTATGGGCAAGATCCTGATTCAACCACCAGTACTGCAAAAAATAAAAAGCCCAAGTATTGAAAACACAGGGAAGAGAGTTGATCTGTATGGAGTTAGGCAGTGAAATTCAAAAACTATTCAACTACACACATTAATGACAAAGTACGTTGGAAAAGGTAAAACTTTTAATAGCAAAATGAGTATTTTCAAATGGAAAAAGAAGATTCACTGATACATGATAAAATCATGAAACATCCTTCCCCATACATTCAGCAGTTTCATTTTTTCTTCTCTATTTTACCCTACCACCTTTCCCCTGTACATTTCTAATATTTTTACCCATCTGTTCCTTCTTCCCTGCTCAGTAATAGAGAAACTTCCCTAGGCAAACTAAGACTACCATTACATTTTAAAAAAATATGCCCTTTGACCTACATAACAACTAGGTAATACAACTCCTTTCCCCTCATCCCCAAATAAACAGATTCCACTTTTCTGGACAGAGATGTTGTATTTGTCAATTTTCTAAATGTATGTTGGGGTGAGGAAAACGACAGTTGCAGCCACCTATGTTGTTTTCTCCAATAATTCTTTCAAAGTGGGTATACAAGAAATAAACTTCCTAAACTCTTCCATATTAAAAAAATCTTTGTTTTACCATGGAAATCAAATGCCAATTTGGCTGGATACAGGATTCTAGGGTGAAAGCCTTTCTCCTGAAGCACTTTTATGATGTTGCTCCATTGACTTCTTGCATCCAGGGTGCCCAGTGATAAGTCAGCTGTCAGTCGGATTCTTGTGCCTCTGTAGGTGATTTCTTTTTCTCTCTAAAAACCTTTAGAATTTTCTCTTTATCACTACAATTCAAAATCTTCACCAACATGTGCCTAGGAGTGAGTCTGTTTTTGTCAATCACACTGGGGATCCGGTGAGCACTCACTATCCCAAGACTAGAATCGTGAAGCTCTGAAAAATTTTCTTCAATTATTTCCTGCAGTATGTACTCTGCTTCATTCACTTCACTGTCTTTTTCTAGGATTCCTATCAAATTTATGTTGGCACGTCTGAATCTATCCTCCCTCTCCCTTAGTGTTTCTTTATTATCTGCTTGGCAATCTGTATGATATCCTTATTGAATTCTTCCATTTCATCATGTAGATTGCAAAATCTTTCTTCAAGGATGTCTATTCTACTCCTCAGATCATCTATTGAATTTTTAGTTTCCAGGATATCTGAAAAGCATTTTTTTTAATTTTTCCAACCTCTTCTTTCATCATTCTAAAGGAACTGATCATAGTTTTTCTAAAGCTTTTACTTGTTTCCCAGATTATACCTCCAAATTTCCATCTGTCTGCTAAACGAAGTCTCCATGTACTAACCTCTTCTTCCTTGGACTCAGAATCCAATGCATAATTTAGAAGAATAACATCTTCATCATCTCCCTCATTTACCACTACACTTGTCGCAGGGACTCAGTGATAGGTTAAGTCATTTTCGCCCTCCTCCTCCTCCTCCCACCACTCCTCCTCCCACCACTCCTCCTCCCACCACTCCTCCTCCTCTTCCCCAGAGGTCTCCTCTTCTTCCACCTCCAAGGACTCTTCTCCCTCCTCCCACCACTCCTCCTCCTCTTCCCCACAGGTCTCCTCTTCCTCCATCTCCTCTTCTCCCTCCTCTTCCATGTCACAGGCCCCTTCTTGCTCTTCTGCCCTCACCCAAAATATGTCATCCTCTTCAGTCTCTGAGTCTTCTCCTGTCACCTCAAAGGTAGGGATTCCTTTATCCTTCCACTCCAAGAACTCTTCCTCCCGAGTCTCTAAGCTCTTCACTTCTGGACTAGAGACTTTTACCTCTTTGATGAATAAGGATTGCAAGCCATCATTTGCTGTTTCTCTAGCTTCATGTTTTGAATTTACTTGAGCTTTACCCTGAAAGTCAAAAGAAAACTTTTGTAAATTGAATGTCTCTTACAGAATTAAAATTTTCACTTCACTCTCTAAATTTAATATGACTACTTTGACAATGAGCAAGTACTGGGAGAACTGCTTCAGCATTTCTTCCTTTTTGTGGTGCTGAGGATCAAACCCAGGGCCTTGTAGTAATTACATATTTGTTAAGTCCTAGTCCCCATCAAGGTAAGTTTTTCTATGATTATTCCAACATTCATACCTTCTTTTGTAGTACTCGCAACAAATTTTCATGATGTCTTTATGCCTACCTTGGTACTTCTATGTCCCTATCCCTTGATACTTTGTACTTAACAGACTTTAAATGACTACTGATTTTCATCCCGTATCTGTTTATTGCAATAAGACCTTGTAAACAGGCAGAGGCACATTCCTATAATCCTAGCAGCTCAGGAGACTGAGGCAGGAGGATGTGAGTTTAAAGCCAGCCTCAGCAAAAGCTGAGGCCTAAGCAACTCATCAAGACCCTACATCTAAATAAAATACAAAAAAGGGCTTGGGATGTGGTTTGGTTGTGGAATGCTTGCCTGGCATATGAGAGGTACTGGGTTTGATCCTCAGCACAACATAAAAAAATAAAACTAAAGAAACTTAAAAACAATAAAAGGGGTGAGATGTAATTCAGTGGTAAAGTACCCCTGGGCTCAATTCTCAGACACCCAAATAAATAAATGTAAAAAAAAAATTGTAAAGAAAATGTCTAAGTCATTATATTTAATGGCATGCTTTTCATTTAATGGAATTTTTTCATACAAACTGATTTTCTGGGCTGGGGGTACAGTACTTACCTCGCCGATGCAAGGCCCTGGGTTCAGTGCCCAGCACCACAAAAAAACAAAAACAAAAACCAAAAAAAACCATAAAACTGATTTTCCTCCAGAATAACTGCACCAACTGCTACTTAAGCTTTTTTGGAGAACAGGGTTCAGTAATTCTCCTATGACGGGGTTTTGGCTGGTAAATTGTCGTAAACTTTGCAGGTCTGAAAATGTCTTCATTTCACCATCACATTTAAATGCTAATTGGACCTCACATTGAAACTCAGGGCAAAAGCCATTTTCTCTCAAAATGTTGAAGATGTCACCCCACTGCTTACTGACTTCCAAGGTGGCTGATGCCAGAGGGTCTGCAGCCAGGGTGAGCACGGCTCCTTCATCCATCTGAGTTTCTTCTTCTCTTGATGCTTTGACGGTCTTCTCTTTGTTACTGAGGCTCTGGTGGTTTTCTTCTTCCATTGGTTTTACTGCTCCACCCTCCCTATGCTTTGGCTTCTCTTTGTCAGGCAGTCGTATGTGGTGACTGCCATTTCTACATGTGTCATCGTTCATATCTGAGGCTTCTGCCATCCCTCCAATGGCTTGGTAACTTTGGGGCTCATTCTGGGATAATTCCTTCCCTTGATTGCTAGTGGACATCTTGGCTTTGTCCAATTTACAACTCAGCTTGTCTATTTCCTCGTTTCTAAAAGTTAAATTTTCAGTACACTCAGCGAATTTAGAATTTTTTTCTTCTTGTTCCCTCAACTCTGTTTTTTCTGAAGCTAAATCTTTCACTTCCTGCCACTCTTCCCTGCTACCACACTGCTCTGCATCTTTTGTTTCAGATATCTCACTTTTTACTAGCATTTCCTTTAGGTCATTTTTCAGGGTTTCCCTCATCTCAGAAAACATCAGGTCCTGCATTTGCAACAAGACTTTAAATTTCTCCACAATAGTAGTTGATATATAATGTTTATACTTGAAATCTAACATCCGATGTAGCTCCTCATCAGTTCTTCTTAGCTGATTTCTTTTGACACAGGTGGTTTGTTCTTGTTCCTTTTCAAGTCTAGACATTTTTGACTGTACAGATGACATTGTGTCTATATTGTCCAGATCATATTGTTTTCCCTTTTGAGGAGTAATTTTAATTCTTGCACACTGGCTAGGCTCCAGGAATCTAGATTCCTCAAAAACTCTCATCTGAAATATAAAGAAATGAAAAATTATTTACCAATGAATTTCACTAAGAAACTCAGTAATATGAACTTGATGAAGTATGTGTACTCCATAAAAATTAGTAGAGGACAACTAATGAGATGGGCATATGAACACTAGAATGAGAAATGTCAGTATTCCCAATTAGTGCATGACACATTGTGTATGGTGGATATACTATATTTTCAGTTACTCAGGGAGCTGGGGAACTTGAAGCTCCTCAGGAACTTGAAAATCAAAAATTTAAGGTCAGCCTGAGTAGTTTCACAAGATCCTGTCTCAAAAATAGAAATATAAAAAGTGTAGGGGCACAGTACATGTGTAGCATACGCAAGATCCTGGGTTCATTCCCCAGCACAGGAAGAAAAATAGATGAGCCTGACAGCTGATAAAACAAACATTTTTTTTTAACAATATACAATAGCAAATATGAAAGTCTAAAGTAACCTGGATGGAATCCCTCACAAAACCAAGGAAGAGAAGACTCTTTGATTACAGAGATTGTAAATAATGTAAATAAGGCATGGCATATACATGCAGTGGAACATCACCCGGCCTTAAAGGAAGTTCTGACACACAATACAACGTAAAGAAACCTTGAATACAAGCTAAGTAAAGCAGACCTTGTAACTAAGGAAATAGTCCATTTGATCTAGGCTCCCATTAGTAGTCAAATTCATAGACATCAAGTGATTGCTAGGGGCTGGGGGACAAAGGGAATGTGGAGTTGTTGGACAAACCTAAAAAAGACAAACTAGTTGAAAAAAAATCACCTTCTTAATGAAATAAACTAAGGACAACCCAGCACCAGGAGTGGTACACAAATAGAAGCAGCCACAACAACCCACAACGCAGAGCCTTGTACAGGACTTGAATCCTCAACACACAGGCCAGAGAGGGGCCTTCTCTAGCTTAGACTAACAGAACTCACTATATGCAACATGTGTGGCTTGTGTGGACACTAAATGGAATAGATCAATTTTTTTTTTATATGTGGCTCACTTTTTAAAAATTGTTTTCATTTTGATAAAGTCTCAGGTTTAAAAAAAACTTATTTAAAAAATCAATTGAAAAAGAACAACAGTTTTTAGGTGTGCCTTGTGACAGACATACACTTCTGGACTTATCAGAATGTTCCAGATGCATCATAATATTTGTTCATTCTTCAGAATAGATTAATTATAAAGCAGCAGAGATTTTTGAAGGACAGAGGATTAACTGATATCAAGGAATATTAATTTCACTAGCTGGATAATATAATTGTTTAGGTATATTTAGCTCAATGGCAGAGCACTTGCCCTGCACATGTGAGGCACTGGGTTCAATCCTCAGCACCACATAAAAATAAAAAGCATTGTGTCCATCTACAACGACAACAAAATAATGTCTTGTAGGGCCCAGTGGCATGCACTTACTACTCCAGAGTCAGCAGGTTCCAAGTTCCAGGGAGACCTCAGTAATTGAGTGATTAAGCACTCCTGGGTTCAATCCCCAGCACTCAAAAAACCCAAACAAGGTTTCAAATGCTGAGGTTTTGTGACTAGAAAACAATGCCCTCTGATAAGACAATGGTTGATCCAATGACTGTTTGTATACATCATGTAATTCTATATAATATCTTTCTATATAATATCTATGATACACCAAATATATACATAAAACTTGCACATTATTTTCTATACATGTAGTTTGAGCACTCCATAAACAAAATCCTAAATCTGAGATGCTCCAAAATGCAGAGTTTATTGAGCATCAACTTTAATAACCAGTAAAAACCTTCACATTATTAAATTTTGTCATCTCATTTTATATACACATAGACACACACGTTTTATTCCAAAATCTGAAAAAATTCTAACATTCTGCTCCCCTCCAAATTTAAGATAAATAATATGAAATTATATATATTTATATACAAACAAATGACTATGCCAGTGGGGCATGCCTGTAATCCCAGTTGAAGCTGAGGCAGGAGGGCTGAAGGTTCAAGGCCAGCCTCAGTAACTCAGGGAGACCCTCAGCAACTCAGTGAGACCTGTTCTCAAAAAAAAAAAAAAAAAAATTTGGGCTGGGGATGTAGCTTGGTGCATAAAAGGAACCTGGGTTCAATTCTCAGCTAAAAAAAAAACGATGGCAGACAAAATATATGTAGTGTAATCATGTTCTTTGTAAGCATATACACAAGACACAAGAACAGTAAATATGAAAAGATGATTAATTTTATTATTCAGGGAATGCAAATCAAAAGTTTCCTAGAGCTGGGTGCAGGGCACCTGGCTGTCATTCTGGGGATTCTGGAATTCAAAGTCAGCCTCAGAACTTACCCAGGCTGTCTCAGAGTAAAAAAGTACAAAAGGGGTGGGAGTGGTGTTCAGTGTTAAGCACCTCTGGATTTGGGTTCAATCTCTGGTACCAAAAA
>NW_026005973.1:330810-358346 GCF_001458135.2 Marmota marmota marmota | reverse complement strand
CAAAAAAAAAAAAAAAAAAAAAGAAAAGAAAGAAAGAAAGAAAAGGAAAGTCCATGAGCTGGGACATTCATGAGAACCATTATGGAGGCTTGGAAGATGAAGAGTTGTTACTTTTTTTATTTTTTCCTTTTAGTTGGTAATGGACCTTTATTTTATTTATTTATATGAGGGGCTGAGAATTGATCCCAGTGTCCCACACATGCTAGGCAAGCACTCTACAATTAAGCCCCAAGATGTTACTTTTTAATGATAAGACAATATTTTAAAATTAACTACATTTAAGAACATTTACAATATTTATGAAACTTAATCAGAGCAATTCCATTTGCAGTTTTGCTTTACACCTCAGTAGGAAAGAATCAAAATTACTCAGGTCAAAATTAAAATATCAAAATATAAGACTGGACTGTTCTTGGGGGTGCACACCTGTAATCCCAGCAGCTGGGCAGCTGAGGCAGAAGGATCCTGAGTTCAAAGGCAGCCTCAGCAAAAGTGAGGCGCTAAGCAACTCAGTGAGACCTTGTGTCTAAATAAAACATAAAATAGGGTTGGGGATGTGGCTTAGTGGTCAAGTCCTGAATTCAATCCCCAGTAGCCCCTGCCTTCAGCAAAAAAAAATCCCCCAAAAACAAAAAAAAATAAGACTCTCAGGTGAGGTAGTGGAGGCTGCCTGTGATCTCAGCAACTGGGGAGACTGAGTCAGGAAGATCGTGAGTTCAAAACCAGCCTCAGCAACTTAGCTAGGCCTTAAGCAACTTATTCAGATCCTGTCTCTAAAACAAAACAAAATTACCCCCTAGGACTGGTGCTCAGTGGTAAAAACCTCATTTAGCATGATGGAACATGCCCCTGGTTTCATTACTAGCACCCAAATAAGCAGATAAGACAACCTCAATTGTCTGTCGACATACAACTCCAATTATTTTTCTGTTCTTTTTTTTTCTGTTTTTTGTTTATTTGTTTGTTTTGATGTTGTTGTTGTGCTGAGCATTGAATCCAGGACCTCATAGCAGTGTTAAAAAAATGCTCTGCCACGGAGCCTAACCCTTTTAAAATTTAATATAAAATTTTTGCAGGACTGGAAATTTAACCCTGGGCCTCACATATGCTAGACAAATAAGTGCTCTACTGCTGAGTTACATCCCCAGCCCACAGCCAAATATTTGGCATAAAGATCTTTGGCTGCACGAAATGGCATTTGATTTGCCTCATGTGTGGAAATGTCTGTTTGTGCTGGCATGGTTCTTGCATTTCTTTTGCTGTTTTTTGTAGCAGAGTTGCCTGTGATTTTACAACTGGAGTTGCATGGAGAGGTGCCTCTCACTTCAATTTCAAGGAAAGCACATAACTGATTACTGTAGTAATAAACACACACACAGGTAAACCACTACTCAGGATTTTTGAAGCCAACAGTTTAAACCCATAGAGTTTAGCCGAGATTTAGGATTAAAAGACCTCAAGAGATTTACATCATGGAGTGAACTGGGAGGTGGAGAACTGAGCCATAAACCAAATGTGGTGGCTGGTTCTAGCTTACATAGTATGTTCACCAAAGAACAGTACATTTTATTAGTAATATTTATTTATCTTTTAGTTGTAGTTGCACACAATACCTTTATTTATATGTGGAGCTGAGGATGGAATCCAGGCCCTCACACATGCTAGGCAAGCTCTCTACAATTGAGCCACAACTCCAGCCCCAAGAACAGTACATTTTATTTTATTGGATGCATAATTTTTGTTTATATAATTGCAATCATGTGTTAACAGAAAAAAAATAAGTTGGGAATTTCTGCACATCATTCACTACAGAAGCCCCAATCCATGGATCCCTGCCATTTCCATCAGGTACACAGGCCAACAGGCCTCCATCCCCAGAGTGAAGCAGGTGCCATCACTATCCCAGACCTTAAATAATAGTGCAGAGCAATGGTAACAAGAATAGCATGATATTGTCACCAAAACAGACTGGTAGACCAATGGTACAGAATAGAGGACACAGAAACTACCCCACAAAACTACAATTATCTTATAGTAGACAAAGGTGCTAAGAACATGCATGGGAGAGAAAGATAGGCTCATCTACAAATAATGCTAGGAAAACTGGAAATCCATATGCAACAAAATGACATTAAAGCCCTGTCTCTCATCATGCAACAAAACTCAACTCATAATAGATTGAGGATTTAGGAATACAACCAGAGACCTTATGTCTAATAGAAAAAAATGAGGCCCTAATCTCCTTCATATGGGATTAGGCCCCAACTTCCTTAATAAAACTCCTGTGGCACAAGAATGAAAATCAAAAGAAGCAATAAATGGTATGGACAGCTGGGTCTTTGTTCTTGGGACTAAAAGGCTCAGGGGTCACTCCAGGTCAACTGGGCTAACTGGGCTGCTCAACATAAACATACAAGAGACACAAATACCTTTTACTTTGGGGTCGCTGTGAGGCCTCCTCTGACCTTAAGGGTCCGCAGGAAGAGAGAGAGAGAGCATGAACTGACCCATTTTATTGAGGAGAAGCTATTCAAATGAGCAAGGGGTCAGGTTTCAAAGGGGCTGAGTCTATCTTCTTGATGTCCACTGTCAGCAGGTTGACTGACATCTGGGTAGGCCACACCCAAGGGCACAGTAAGAGAAGGAGACACACACAAGGCACTTCCATGGAAGATTCTATCCTAAACAGGGCAAGGGATTATATTACAAAGTAACAGGTGAGTGTAGCTTCATCCATGGGGCTGTAGCAAGACACACCCATGCACTAGACACCATTCCCCAAACCCAAGAAGGCATGGGGAAAGCTCTGCCACATTTCTGTGACTGAGCGCCTCAGCACCCAGCTGGGGAGTGTGACTCAGTCACATGCAAGGTTGGTCTCCAACAATGGACTCAAACTAAAAAGTTTCTTCTCAGCAAAAGAAACAATCTGTGAGGGGAATAGATAGCCTACATATTGAGAGCAAATCTTTACTCCTCACACATCAGATAGAACACTAATCACTAGGTTACATGAAGAACTCCAAAAAATAGACACCAAAAAAAAAAAAAAGAAAAAAAAAAGAAAAGAAAAACAATCAATAAATGGACCAAGACCAGAAGGGACACTTCTTAGAAGATGATGTTCAATCAATCATGAAACACATGAAAAAATGTTCATCATCACTAGCAATTAGACAAATGCAAATCAAAACCACTCTACGATTTCATCTCTCTACAGTCAGAATGGCAGCTATTATGCATACAAAAAATAATAAGTGTTGACGAGGATGTGGGGGAAATGGTACACTCATACACTCCTGGTGGGACTGAAAAATGGTGCAGTCAATATGGAAAGCAGTATGGAGATTCCTTGGAAAACTTGTAATGGAACCACCGTATGACTCAGCTATCCTTCTCCTCATTCTATACCCAAAAGACTTGAAAACAGCATACTACAGGGACACATCCACATCAATGTTTATACCAGCACAATTCATAATAGCTAAATTATAGAACCAACCTAGATGCCCTTTAATAGATGAATGGATAAAAAACATGTGGCATATATACACAATGGAATATTACTCAGCAATAAAAGAGAATAAAATCATGACATTTTCAGGTAAAAAGATAAAATTAGAGAAGATAATGCTAAGTGAAGTTAGCCAATTCCCCCAAAACCAAATGCCGAATATTTTCTTTGATATGAGGAGGCTGATTCTTAGTGGGATAGGAAGAGGGAACATGGGAGGGATATCTGGATAAGAGTTTTTGGAATTCATAAGAGGGCTCTGAGCCAGGTGCCTAGGTCCACACCTGTAATCCCAGCAGTTCAGAATCCTGCATTAGGAGGATTGTGAGTTCAATGCCAGCCTAAGCAATTTTGCAATTTCATGAAACCCTGTCTCAAAATAAAATATAAAGAAAAGGGCTGGGGATGTAGCTCATTGGTTAAATGCTCCTGGCTTCAATCCCCAGTACCAAACAAATAAATACACAAACCAAATAAATAAACAAACCAAAAAAGGCTGGGGATATAGCTCAGCAGGTCAGTACTTGCCTCACATGAACAAGGCCATGGTTTTGACCCTGAACACCAATCACACACACACACACACACACACACACACACAAAGAGGGTGCTGAGTCTAGAGGAACATGGCATTTTGCACAGATATGGCTGCTGCACACCCACAACTACTTACCTCTTCCTCAGCATTCATGCCAAGGTGGTGGTTCTGCTTCCAACCCTATGGATGCCAGGACTCAAATAGGAACTAGGAAAAACTGGTGGGGAGGGATCACTAGGGACCCTGTGGAGCCATCTGCACTTGCCCTGGGTCTAAAAGCCTCTTCTTTTTCCAGGGCTGGAGGCCAGAAATTCTACAGAGACCTACCTCTTCTCACCCTGACTCTGCAGCCCAAGTAGAACAAGATTAGAGATTTCCTTTGGGGCTTGGTACTATTCCAGCCTAGAGGACAGGTCCTTATGAGGTAATCTTTCTCTGAACAAGAGCCTTCTGTGGAGATGAATGGCTTTTCCCACCTGTTATGAAAAATGTTTCTGGGGCTGGAGTGCAGCTCAGGGGCAGGATACGTGTTTAGCACTCAGGTAGTCCTGAGTTGAATCCCCAGCACACCCCACCCAGACACCCACAGTCTTTCCAGTTTCTTTTCTGTCATGACAATTTCTGGGGGCCCTCTTCTGGATTTAGGCAGGGAGATCAGGCAATGTCTTTTGAACAAGATTTCCATCTTTATAGCCACACATGAAATCTGGTAAATGGAAAATCTGAGCCATCTTCTGGTCATGATGATGTGACATTTTCTGTAGACTTCTGGTTCTTCAATTATTAGATGCAGGGTTTCCTCTGCTTTTCCAGTTGCTAAATCTGAGGTTCTTTGTAATTTGGTGTGTGTGTGTGTGTGTGCGCGCGCGCGCTCGCGTGCATGTGCGTGCGCGTGCACACACTGTCAACGAAGAATCACCTGAGGAAGTAGGTTAAAATGCAGATTCTACTTTTTGGTACTGAAGATTAAACCCAGGGGAACTCTACCACTGAGCTGCAACCCCCTTTTAATTTATTTATTTTGAGACAAGGTCCCTATACATTGCTGATCCTTGTCTGAACCTGCAATCCTCCTGCCTCAGCTTCCTGAGTTGCTGGAATTGCAGGTGTGTGCCATCATGCTAGGCGAGGTTCTGATGTCTAAATGTACACCTGCCCCTATCCAGGATCCTAATGGGAACTGCTTATGGAACATGCTCTGAGAAAAAATAATGATACCACAATGGCTGAGGGTTTAGATCAGAGGTAGAGCGGTAGAAGGCTCACCTATCATGCCCATGACCCTGGGTTTAATTCCTAGCACCAAAATCAATCAATTAATAAACATCCCAAAACAAGAACAACAAAACAATGCTAAGGACAAACCTTCATTGTTTTAAAGGGCAAATCTGACTAAAACTCCCCACATGAAGACACCTCAGTGACCCCGTCATGCTGCAGGGGTGAACTGCAGGCTCCTCATGAGGACCCACTTCTCACATCTCATGCTGGAGGCACATATGGTTTGGGTGGTTTGTGGAACCTGCTCTTCTCTAATGCTGCTGTTTTCTATGGACACCATGTGGAAGCACAACCCCATCACTTCTCTGACCACCTGGTTAACTCCTACTGCTCTGCAGCCTCTGAAGGTAGATTTCCTGACCCTTGCTCCACAGGCATGCTCCCTAGCCCTGCTTCTTTGTATTCCAGCCTCTTCTGTAATAGCATTGTCTTCCTCTCCTGCAATCCCTGTTTCCCATCTGCCTCCGCAGATGATTCAGCAGCTGAGCCCAGGAAATGGGTCTTACTCAGTTTTGTATCTCTTGAAGTTGAAACATTGTCAACCTTGAATAAATTACTTAAGGCCTGAAAAAACTGTGTTGTACTTCCTATGTGTTTTAAGCTTTTTAAGTGGGGAGCACTGGGGATTGAACTCAGGGACACTGTACCACTGAGTCACATCCCCAGGCTTTTTTATTTTGAGACAGGGTCTTTTGCCAAGTTGCTCATGGCCACACTAAAGTGCTAAGGCTGGCCTGGAAGTTGTGATCCTACCTCTTCAGCCTCCCAAGATGTGATGATTACAGGCAAGGATCATCAAACCTGGAATTGAGTCTCTTTTTGTTTGTTTGTTTGGTTGGTTGGTTGATTGGCTGGGGTGGAAGGGATGCAGCTGGTGGTAGTACTGGGGATTGAACTCAGGGGCACTTGGCCACTGAGCCAAGTCCCCAGCCCTGTTTTGTGTTTTAGAGACAGGTTCTCACAAACCTGCTTCTTGCTTGGCTGTTGCTGAGACTGGCTTTGAACTCAAGATTCTCCTGTCTCAGCCTTCAGAGTCTCAGGGATTACAGCCATGCCCCACCATGACCCACAGGAGTCTCTGGATTATAAAGTTCAGTTTTAATTACTGTTCAATTGTTAGTATTGGAGATCAAACCCTGGGGAACTTTGCCAATGTGCTACATCCCTGTCTTCTTCTCTTTCTTCCTCTCCTTCTCTCCCTCTCCTCATCCTTCTCTCCCTCTCCTCATCCTTCTCTCCCTCCTCCTCCTTCTCTTCCTCAGTGCACCTACAATTGCACTTAGTGCTATAAATACACAACAAAATAATAAGTTCTTTCAGGTATTGGAAGGGGACAAGAGAAGGGTAGGGATGGGGACACCTGACGACTGAAATCCATGCCCAAGCCCTGAAGCCTCATATTTGTATCCTACTGCTCAGTGTCAAGGGCCAGACAAATGGATCTGAATGGCTAATGGAGAAATAGAGATGGAAGGCAATGGAACCCCACAAGTATGAAGATCATGGCCACCTTCCTGTACTGTCATTTAATGACTTGGCTGGGCAACTTGGCGGCACCGGAGGTCGAGAAGCCTTTCTTTACAGCCGGGACTCCGGGCCATTCCTTTGTCCTCTCTATGTACTTTTACTACACATGCATGCTGCCCTCCCTCCCCCTCCTTTCCAGTTCCCATTTGTTGTAGGGACAAACAAGGAAAGGCACCAAAGAAATGCAATGCAGCCTCCCAGTGTCTCCCTGGGTCCCAGCTGAGGGGGCAGCTAGATCTCACTGAGGGGTGCTCTCTTCTCTCTGGGTCTTCTCGCCACAGCAGCTTCCAGACACGGTGATCCAGGGGGACCTGGAAGCAGTTTTATCCTCTCGCTGGCCTCACAGGAGTATCCCATGTCCACTCTCCAGAACCTCCAATCTTTCCACACCTTTGCTGATGCAACTAAGGGTTCTGACTTACTCCAGGCAGAGACCGAGGATGACTTTCTTATTGGAATCCAGCAACCTGCAGCAGGAAGGGCATTGCAGGTGATTAGGGTGAAAAGAAACCCAATCTGGCTAGGTTGTTCAGCTTTAAGGTGACCAAAGAAAAAACATTCGCCAGTGTCTCTGGGAGGTTGGTGTTGTGAAGAAAGAGCAGCTTAAGGCTCATGGATTCTAACAAGAAACTAAACACCTAAATATGTGGAGAAATCCTCCTTCTTCTCCTTGAACCAAAACACCTGAATATGTGGAGCACTACTTCTTCTTCTTCTCTTCCTCCTCCTGCTCCTCATCCTCCTCCTCCTCCTCCTCCTCCTCCTCCTCCTTCTTCTTCTTCTTTTTCTTCTTCTTCCTCTCTTTCTCTTCCTCCTCCATTTGTCCTCCTCCTCCTTCTTCTTTACCAGAGATTGAACCCAAGTTGCGTAAGCACCGAGCCACATCCCAAGCCCTTTCTTTGTATTTTCTTTAGAGACAGGGTCTCACCCAGTTGCTTAGGTTTTAGCTAAATTGCTGAAACTGACTTTGAACTCCATACTCCTGTCTCAGCCTCCTGAGCTGCTGGGATTACAGGCCTGAGCTATGTTGGTGGCCTCCAGCTTTATTATAATGTTCTCTGAGCCCATGACCTTCAATTTCAGGAACCCTATGCTCTTTTCAAGCAGCCTGTCTGTTACCCCAAGCAACACTGATAAATGTGTAAAGTGACCCAAAATCAGTGTTTTCAAATTTTCATAGAGTGATTAGGTAGAAGTTGTTTGGGGTTCACACCAAGAGAGATCTTGTGAACAGCAAAAGTATTCAAGGCAATTAGAGTGTTGTGGCCGGGATTCCTCTTCTTGAGTACACAGGGCAGTAGGGCTTTGAGTTGGACAATGTTCTTCATAGAACAGTGTGGACCCCTGGAAATGTCACTTGCATTTTTAATTGTAGTTGGGCACAATAACAATGTTTTATTTATTTATTTTTATGTTGGGCTAAGAACCCAGGGCATTGCATATGCTAAGCCAGCACTCTACCACTGAGCCACGACCCCAGCCCCTTCCCTGTCCCTTTGGAGTGAGCATAGATGATGGCATCACTGTCAAGAACTGTGAAGTATCCGAGACTTCATTCTTTTTTTTTTTTTGTACCAGGGATTGAACTGAGAGATGCTTAACCACTAAGCCACATTCCAGACCTTTCTTCTTTTTTTATTTTTAGTTTTAGATGGACAAAATCTTTATTTTATTTATTTATGTGATGTGAGGATCAAACCCAGTACCCCAGAAATGCAAGGCAAATGCTCTACCACTGAGGCACAACCCTAGCCCCTCCCCAGTCTTTCTTATTTTTCATTTTGAGACAGGGTCTGCTGAAGTTGCTGAGTCTGACCTCAAATTTGAGATCCTTCTGCCTCAGCCTTTTATCTCTTATAATGGGTAGTAAGCAAGTCTGACCTTGTCTTAGAAGAAGATACCACCTCTATCTTTCTGGGCTGTTACTATACAAACACCTTTAAAAACATCATCTAAACTTGGTGCACATGCCTGTCATCCTAGCAGCTCAGGAGACTGAATGAGGCAGGAGGATGACAATCTGAGACCAGCTTGGATAACTTAGTGAGAGTCTCAAAATAAAATAAGGAAAAAGATTGGGGATGTAGCTCAGAGGCAGAATGCTCCTGGGCTCATGGGTTCAATCCCTGGTACCAGAAAAAGAAAAAGAAAAAAAAGAATAAGCAGATAATAACTGAGTCTACATATGCAGAAAGGCAAGAAACCCCACGGAAAACTGACTCCCAACAATATTCTCAGATTCACTGTTCCCCACTCCCCCAACGCAACTGCAGACAGGGATCTAACCTGATGGCAAAGCCACTTTGGACACTTTGTTCATTCAATAGCTATCCTCCTGATAGCCACATATAGATATTTGTAGGTAACTTTCTGGTTTTCAAAGTATTTTCACTCACTTACAACTCGTATTGCAGAAGACTTCCTATAAATATTTTCATTTTAAATAATATTCTTCCCATAAATGTGAATTTTTCTCTAACTTGGCCTCTTGCAAGACCAATGCTCAACAGTGATCAAGGCCAACCTATTCTTTTTCCAGAGAAAACACCTGTGCTCTAAGAGATAAAGGGAGTTGCCCCAGCTCCCCCAACAAGAGATGGGAATTCATAGGTGCAGGTGTCCCCTGCAGCTACCCTGGGGCCTCTACATATGAGGACAGGAGGAGAGGCTAGGTAAAATGGAATGGAGTTGGGAGCCTCCTAGGAATAAGCTACTTTCTTGTCTGTGGATCTCAAGGGTCAGCGAAGAGCCCAGTGACCAGTAGGACTCTGTGAATGACCACTGAATTAAAGTGTATTGAGCTGGACCAGAAAGAGAGTGAGGGAAGGAGGGACCCTGCATCAAGCAGAGGGACAGATGGGAAGGCAAGCTGCAAATGCCATTTAGACTAACTGTCAGTTGGGAAGAGTGGTCTGTATGGAAATTCATGGTTGGGTTAATCCAAAGAATAGCCATTACCTTGGGGCTGAGTAAAACACACCAAAAATGCACACAGGATTCTTTGGAAAGATGTGTCTGGGTTTCAGAGAAGTGGGGGATCAGGACATCGAGTAATGTACACCACAAACTGGGCAATTACCATACACCATCTCCAACCTGCATGAAGACCCTGACAGGTAACCCATGCCCAGGGCTTGCTGAGGACCCCATTCTCACCACAAGTCCACCAGACCAAGAATACTGGTCATTCCTGTCTTCCCTGATCAGGGAGAGATATGGAGGATGTCTTGCACACATTCAGCTTGTGGCTGGCAGAGCTGGAGATGGGACTTTCTTTCTGATTCTCTTGCTGTGTCCGCTGGTGATCACATGGATGTCAAGGGCTACAGATTAGAAATAGCCATGGGAACATGAGATCTTATTGAATCAAAGGCTTCTATGTAAAAAGACCAGAGGTGTGGAGCAGACCAAGGCTTCCTGGGGAAGGCTGGGCCAGGGCAGTGATAGGAAGGCAGGCGACTGAAGCATTCAACCTTCATCTCCCCCATGGCTCAACATGTATTAGTGCTGGGTGCTAGGTACTGTGGAGACAGAGACAAAGATGACAGTCCCTGCCAATAACTGTACAGTCCTTGAGAACAGGAGAGATTGACAAGCTGTGATGCCTAGTGTGATGAATCCCACCTGGGTGGTGGTGGTGGGTTGGAAAGTCTTTAGAGCCGATGGAGTACCTGACTAGCACCCTGGGGAAGTAGAATTCTGCCAGACAGAGAAGGAAAGCTATGTTGGAAGGAATGGTCATTTGCTTGAGGAGTCCTTGCTGAGCACCCCGGCACCAGCAACAGCCTCACCATATCCCCATTGCCCTGTGTGCAGGGAGGCCAGACCACCCTGATGCTGGGGGTCAGCCATGACCGGGAGGACATGGTCCAAGTGCTACTGAGCTGCCAGGCAGAGGTCAACCTGTAGGATCACGATGGATTGTTGGCTCTCATGCTGGCCTGTCACCATGGCAACACTGACCTGTTGCACCTACTTGGCCAGGTGCAACAGCAGCCTGACTGATAAGGTGAGACTTATGGGCAGTTAACAAGTACGTTGGTGTTTAACTTCTGGTCACGAAAAGTGCCACAATGGCCAGCAGAATCCAATGAACCATATGGTGGTAGAAAAAAAAATCAACCTCACAAGGCTGTTGTAGATTTAAATGAGGCAATACAATGCTTAGAGCCTGACGGCTGGGAAACCCACAGCTCTGGACAACCGGATGAAGGAGCAAACTTTACAAAGTCATCTCTCATTGTTAAACTGGAAATACCTCTCTGATATTGATCCACTCTGCAAACTGGCCCATTCCACCAAGCCAGCCTGCGAAGTAGCCCTGCTAGACCTAGGCTTCTTAAATAAAGATCTTGGTAAGGTGAGGACATTTATGACAATGATGATGATGATGATGATGATGATGATGATGATGATGATGATGATGGTGGTGGTAACTAACCTGTGCCAAAATTATTTAAACCCCACGATGAACTTCTGAGGTTGATATAGCTGCTGCCATTTTGCTAGAGGAAACTGAGGTCCTAAATAGAAGGTTCATGGGGTAAAGTACCCAAGATCACACAGCTGGTGGAACCCACCTCCCTTGAACTCCTGAGCCCAACATCCAGCTGTTCCATCATCCTCATTGTTGTCCCATGGAAGCAGCATGTCTCTAGTTTTCACAAGTGAATCTTTGCGCCTTTCCGAGAGCTTACCACATATCAGCAAATGAATCAACAATTGAATAAGTGAACCCCAAGAAAAAAAAACTGCTTTGGGCAGTGGGAGCCAATGAAAAATTTCTGAATAATGGGGGCCATCTGATCAGATTTGCTTCTTCTGATGATCACAGGGGGAGACTGGAAGAAAAGGGATCAGTTGGAAGGTTCTTATGAGACACTGGGTATAGAGCAATTTGGGTGGGGATGAAGACAAAGCCCTGCAGGAAAAGAATCAGGAACTGGGGCATGCCAAGATGGGGTGACATACTAAATGGTGGAGAGGCATCAGAAATGGGTGACAGGAGAATGGAGGTACCATTGTGCTTATATCTATGTTCTCTTCCACCTTAGTAACACAACTCCCAAATTTTAGCTGGGCACATAACCACACACAGGACAGAATCCATTTCCTAGCCCCCCTTGCAGTCTGGTGTGGCCAAGCAACTAAGATCTGGCTAATGGGCTATTAGCAAGGCAAAGGGTACAAACTCTGGCTCCTGCATTTAAAGTGAAGGGGATGCTTTTTCCCCCTCCCACTGGCTGGAATATGGTGACCAGAGAGCTTGATCCATGAAGATGAGGCCCACACCTGAGGGATGATGGAACAGTGAGTCAGAGCAGCCTCGTCCCCCTCCAATCTGCTCTGGACTACTCATTCCCTATTTGATATTTGAGCAAGGAATAATATTCTAACTTGTTTAAGACACAGTATATTTTGATCTCTGTTGAGTTGGACAAATGTCCTCAGCACCTTGTGGCAATCTGAAGGGTCTAATGTTATACCATAAGTGGACTTCACCATTGAAAAGCTTAGGAAAGCCTTTTGGAAGGAGCATCATGGCAAAGCTAGATACGGTGGATGTCTCCTTCTGGTACCATCCCCTGTTCATGCCCACAGTGGAAGCACTCAGCCCAAAGACCTGTAGAAAGGGGTCACCTGGCAGATGCCTGAATACAAACTGGGTCCCCTAAAGTAGCCAGTAAACCAGTGAGTTTGAAATGACTTGGTGTGGAAATCGATGCAAAGCCATTGAATTATCTGAGCTTTTTGAAAACAAAAACACGTAGAGTTTCAGGCAATAGTGGTGGATTATTGTCAGAGTGTGCAACCACAGAGTGCAAGAGACATGAGGACAGAAGCTGAATTTGCATGAGTAGAGGTCAAGACAAATTGAAGGTAGGAGCAAGAAGGAACTAGGAGTGGGCATCAGATCAAGAGCAAAGAATAAGCTTATGGAGTAGCTGCCTCCTGGACTACCTACCAAGTTCCCCTGGCCTGGAAACCTCCCTTCCTAGACCCATTCCTCATCCCAGGACAGCACCAGTTAGCTGCCATGTTCCTGCAAGAGAACTAACTTAGCCTCTGGCCCCCAGAAAACAGGTACCAGACACTACCTGTGCCAATCAGAAACTTAGGAGCTGGGATTTAGAAGAGGGCTTCAGCCCCTTTCTGGTGTCCAGGTTGTAACATGTGGATCTCAGAAGCTACTGGTGCCAGGGTCAGCCATGTGGGCTGAGGGCCACAAGGAACTCTTCAGATGGAAAGACTGGAGCAGATGCTCAGGGCAGAGCAGCAGTGAGAGACTACTTCCTGATGTGACCAGGACAACACTTGCTCCATGAAGGCTCCAATGCATACCTCCCTTGCCTTCAGTAACTGCCCTAGGTGAGTGTCTTTCCCATACCTCCTCTGGGTATGCAGCCTTTGGACGCCAACCAAGGCCTGGTATCTACTCAGATGTCTCAGGGTTTGGATCCCAGTTGGGCTACTTGGCCATTCAGGCTCTTGATCTAAAAACTGGGATGGCAGTTCCTCCTCTGTTCTTGCAAGCATTTAATTAGTTAGAGCACTCAGCACAGTGCTTGGCTCAGGGCAGAGCTCCGCAGAGAGCTTTCCCTTCCCCTAGACCTGGCCATGTGCTTAGCAACTTGACTTCCCCAGGTCTACCAGCCCTCCACATCTGAGGGCTTCACATCTGTGGATTCAACCAACTGTGAATTGACAAATGTTTAGAAAAACCTATTTCATCTGTAGTAAACACATAGGCTTTTGTTCTTTTCATGAGTCCCTCCACAATACAGTAAAACAACTACTTACTTAGCATTTACCTTGCATTAGGTATAAGTAATATAGAGACAATTTAAAATATATGGGAGCTTGGTGCTGTGGCACATGCCTGTAATCCCAGAGGCCCAGGAGGCAAAAGGATCATCAGTTCAAAGTCAGACTAAGCAACACAGTGAGGCACTAAGTAACTCAAGCAACTAATAAGATCCTGTATCTTTCAGTGGTTAAGAGCCCCTGAGGTCAATCCTTGGTGCCAAAATATGGATAAATAAATAAAACGTGTATGAGAGGTTCAATCTCCAGCATTTCAAAATAAATAAATTAAGAAAGTGTCCAGGAGGGTGTGTGGGGGTTATATGCAAATACTATGCCTTTGTTCATTTGTCTTTCTTTTCTGGTGTTGGGTGTTGATCCCAGGGCTTCAAACATGTAAGACAAATGGTGTACCACTACTGAGGCACATCCCAGCCCTGACATTTTTTTAAAAACAAATTTTTATTGATTTATTCATTTTTTTACACAAACACGACTTTTCATTTCTCTGGTTGTACATGATGCAGAGTTATACAATTTGTGCATTCATTCCCATACACAGGGGTAATAATGTCCATATCGTTCTACCATCCCCCTCCACTCACCCTCCCCTTTTCCCCTCCTCCCTCCCCTCTGCTCAATCCATAGCTCCTTCCTTCTTCCGTTGCCCCCTGCCCATTGTGGATCAGTATCCACTTAGAGAAAATATTTGGCTTTTGGTTCTTTAGAATTGGCTTATTTCACTCTGCATGATATTCTCTAATTCCATCCATTTACCTGTAAATGCCAAAATTTCATTCTTTAAAGCCACACAATATTCCATTGTGAATATACACCACAGTTTCTTTATCCATTCATCTACTGAAGGGCATCTAGGCTGTTTCTACACTTTAGCTATTGTGAATTAAGCTGCTATAAACAGCGAGATGCCAACCCTGCCATTATATATTAGGCCTTGAGCATCCACAGATTTTGTTTTCCTCAGGGATTCTTAGAACCAAGACCCCTCCAACACCTAGGGCAACTGTACTTAGAACTGCTCAGGCATTGATTCTAATGACTACATACACAGCCATGTACTTCTCACAATAAACTTATAAGGTAAGTACTGATGTTATTTCTGTTTTCTATATGAAGAAACTCAAGCACAGAGAGGTTGAGTAACTCATCTAAGGCCACCAGCCTAGTAAAGAGCAGGTCTGGGATTTCAAGCCAGCTGATCAGGCTTGGAGACTACACCCCACAGTCATGCACCAGAGCACTTCTTGCTCCCTTCTCAGTGCCCCAGGCTGGGGAAGGAGCACCTGACAGCTGGGGGCAAACACTGCTGAAAGAACAAAGCTGTATCAGGAACCCAACATTATGTCAGTTACTGACCTGCAGGTCCTGCTGGGTGGCCACTGGACAGAGAGGACAAAGAGGGAGAGTGTTTAAAACTAGAACTGTTGAGATGTTGGAATGCCCATATGCTCAGTGTTTCTAGAAAGAAAAAATTTTCTGCCCAGAGCACAGATGTTTGAACCCCACATTTCCTCAATTGCCTCTAAGAAATAAATTCCCTACACTGTAGTTTAGATCGGTTTCTTTACCACCACCCCCATCCTGGAGAGAGATGGACCTGGAGCCCCAGGGAGCCCAGCTGGTGTCCAGGGGGTCCCTGACATCTTCTCTGTCTCTACCTTTGGCCTCCATCCCACTTCCTTGCTTGGGGAAGGCCTGCAGACAGTTCCTGGGCCTGTGCTACAGGGAAGTCTACTGTCTTGTTGGGTAGAGGGGTGACTGGGCAGCACCACATACCCTGTGAGACCCACACCATCAGAATCCCTTCAGCCCTGGCCAGGGCAGTGGTGTATACCTTGATCCCAGTGATGCAGGAGGCTGAGGCAGGAGGATAGGGATTCAAAGTCAGTCTCACAAGATCCTGTCTCAAAACACAGAATGTAAAAAGGACTGAGGATGTAGCTCAGTGTTGTAGCACCTGGTTCAATCCCTACTACCCATCCCCCCTCAAAATCACTCCAGTCTCCTTGAATGCCTCCTGGTTCCTGAAGTTAGGCCAGGGGGAAGGGAGGGAGGTCCATGGGGATGGCACCCACCTTCATAGGAAGTCCAGAAAAGTGTCAATTGGCTCCCCAATGCATGGGCCAGTTTTGTGCTCTCACCAATTCCAATTTATATGAAAAGTCTCACCCAATGCCATTCTCCCTGTATTAATTTTCCCGTAACCCTATAAGGCTCAAAGCCACATGGCCAATACATGCTAGAGATTGACATTCACACCTGGATGAAAGGCTATAAATCTACCACACCACCCCTTACTTCCATGTGGACACTGTCCTCTGACTAGCCCACTGGGAGGTCAAATGCAGCATGTCCCAAACCAACATCAAGAGCTCAACACAGGGGACCCCCTGAAACCAATTTTTCCTCCAGTATTTCCTCTCCCAAGAGCTTATTCAAAACCTGCACAGTCAACATAGAGCACTCCGATGTGCAGAAGTCATTCTTCCACCTACCAAGCAATTCTCCAGGAGCTATCAATGGTTCATCTACCTGGAGTCGAGTCAGATCCTATAGCTTAAGGGCTCAGTGCCAAAGGCCTACAATCTGTGGGCTTCATTGGTGTCTGATTTTTATTTTATTTTCCTATTAATTCATTTTTACTGATACAGCAGGTTGAATGGTGGCCTTTAAAAAGAAGTGTCCACATCTTATTTCACATTCACTGTGAATGTGATCTCATTTGAAAAAGGGTCTTTGTAAATACAATAAAGGATCTCAGAATGAATGACCCTAGATTATCCAGATGAAGTTAAGTCCAATGACAAATTTATATAAAAGACTTCCAGAGGAGAGACACTTGGAGGCCATCTGAGGATAGAAGCAGAATTGGAATGAAGCACCCACAATGCAGGGGAAAGCTGTAGCCAGAAGCTAGTGGAGACAAAGACCTTGAACTATGAGAGTAAATTGCATGGTGTTAAGCCACACAGTGTGTGGTAATTTGACATGGCTGTCCAAGAAAACTCATAAAATGGTATTTATGATAGTGTTGGTAAGCCACACATTTTGAGGGGAAGCATTTTTTTCTTTACATATGTGGTAGTAGCGATTGAAAGGGGTGCTTCACGAATGAACTAAGTTCCTAGCCCATTTTATTTTTAATTTTGAGATGGGTTCTTGCTAAGTTTCCCAGACTGGCCTGAAATGTGCAATTCTCTTGCCTCAGACTCCCAGGTTGCTAGGATTACAGGTTTGTGCCATTATTCATGGCAGGATTTGTTCTTTATTATTTATTTATTTCATGTACCAGGAATTGAACCCATGAGCACTTAATCGTATCTCCAGCCCCCCCCCCCTTTTTTTGGTGGTGGTACTGGGGATTGAACCCAGGACCTTGTGCATGCAAGGTAAGTACTCTATCAACTGAGTTATATCCCCAGCCCCACATCCCCAGCCCTTTTTATTTTTTATTTTGAGACAGAGTCTCCCTAAGTTGCTCAGGGGCTTGCTAAATTGTCAGAACCCATTGACAATCTGTAATTTCTGGTACAGCAGAGATGCTTAAAAAAAGACACATGCACACACACACATTCAGTAGAAAATGAGCACTGTCTTTACTTTTTTCTCTCCTTCTTTTATACAGCATTGTTAATTAAAACAAGGGAAAAGAAAAAACATCCTTTTGGCAGCTTAATCCTTAAAAGCATGGATAAACATTCTCAGAAAAACTTTGTTTATGGTCACAGTGCTCCATATTTCTTATCAATTAACTTGTGGTTAGTTGTTCCCAGGCAAACACACACACACACACACACACACACATATTTATATACATATATAAATTTTACACTTTGCAGAACATTCTTTTCCCATATCTTCTTTTTTTTTTTAAATTTTTATTGTTGGTTGTTCAAAACATTACATAGTTCTTGACATATCATATTTCACACTTTAATTCAAGTGGGTTATGAACTCCCATTTTTACCCCATATACAGATTGCAGAATCACATCAGTTACACATCCACTGATTTACATATTGCCATACTAGTGTCTGTTGTATTCTGCTGCCTTTCCTATCCTCTACTATCCCCCCCCATATCTTCTTAAGACAGCAACAAGGACACAGTTCAAAGAGTTCATACTTTTTCACAGAACTCCTTGTTTTGCTAAGCACAGCAAAACTTAACTGTTTGTGTGCCTGAGCACACAGTTCCCCCTTAAATAACAATGACGGCGATTGCGCCTGTCTTAGGTTGTGAACCATACTACAACATTCTTACCCGTCATGGAAGACTTCCATTGATGGAAAATGAAAGCCTCTGTCTTAGGTTGATATGCACATTGATTCCTCTTACCTGTCATTGGCAACAATCATCCAAACCATCGGGGGGCATATGAAGTCACCACAGGTGGACGAGATAAGAGACAAGTGATCATACAATGACCAATGACACAAACAAGTATAGAAATGCCAAGTATCAAAATCACACATATAATTAATTCTTTTAACCAGGAAATATTAGGAAGCCAAGATGTTAACCATGAAAATAATTCTTCATTTCTTTCATATTGTCTGATATTATCAATCATTTCTTTCAAATGATGAATTTCTGTATCAAAAGGAACACTGTTATCTGTCAGATTAAAGCAACACATATTTTTTACTTGAATACATTTTTTATGGTGTAACAATAGTAAGTAATCTATAGCAGCTCTATTATCCAAAACTCCTTGTCATAAAACCTGCTGTTCTTCATTCAACAAGGCTAGAGCAGTAGATGTACGATTAATGTTTTTTGCCATTACACATGTCAATTTCATAGCTGTCTTATATGCTCCTACTGCCAATCCAGGGATCCCCACAAGGGAAAAGGTCAATGTATCAAACTCTGCTTTAGATAATAAGTTTATATCGTCCTTACAGTCTGATGTTAGTGTAGCCATTCTTCGTAAGTGACGAGAAGGATGTTCAGGAAGCAAATCACCAATGGAGGGAAAGAAAACTGTGAGACAACTAAGACAGCAACATGTTCCATGAGTCATATTTGCCAGTATGTAGTTGAATGTATAAGTTCCACAGGGGGAAAAAAAAACCAGCCTCTTGGAAGTGGTACATGTCCATAACTTGAAGGAACAGCAAAGGAATTATTACATGCAAAGGAAGGTCCCATAGATCTACAATTAGTTGCACAATTGTGAAACTCAGCACAGGTGTCATTATTGGTTACAATAACAGTAGTGGTTATAACTTGAACTGCATTTCGGGGTAGGCAATAAGAAGGGGTGCCCCAATTAGAATAATCAGCATAAGTAATAGTTTTATCAAAATTGGAGAAAAGGGTCATATTTTTTATTTCTTCTGCTGGATGACAGACAGGTAGTAAACAGGAACCCAATACTGCTCCCAGATGAACATCTTTTTTAGGCAGATATTATCAGTCCCTGCCAATTGAGCCAATCTCAGCCATACATTGGTATGATTGAAAGAAGCAACTTCCATAGCTCTGAAAATGAGAAAAAAGGTTAGGGACAGCATCTATAAAATATACAACAAAGCAAAGAGGTAAGAGCATTCATGATGTAGTTTTAGAAAAGTCAAACCGAATCAGACGAGAAGGAATCCATCGAGGTCCGGGATCATTTTGTGGAAAAACACAGGCAGCTCCTTTTCCCCACATTAATACAGGATCAGGACCCATCCATTGTCCTGTTAAAACATCTTTCCACCTTACAAGTGGATGGGCTGTTTGTCCCTTAGCATGCCATAAGCAATCTGCAGCTGTCAGTTTTGTAGTTGGGTCTACAGTTAAAAAATTTAAAATAAATAATACATGTGCTAAACGAGAGCGGGGACTGCCGCTACTCCCCCCTTTTGTTTTTGACATATATGCTTTAAGAGTTGTCCTTGAGGGTTATAAGGAATACCTGTCGTGTGTTTTACATCATAAGTGTGAAGAAATCTTGCAAATGATGTACTAGTATATGCTGGACCATTATCTGTTTTAATATGTTTAGGGAGACCCATAATAGAAAAAGCTTCCATACAGTGAGCAATTACATCTTTGACTCTTTCCCCTGAATGAGGAGAAGCATAAATGAAATGAGAGTAAATATCTATAGACACATGAACATACGCTAATTGGCAAAAGAAGGATAATGAATAAATCAATTTGCCATAAATGACCCGGTAAAAGGCCTCTAGGATTAATGTCAAAATTAGGAGAGTGTATCTGTGTAGAGCAGAGGGAACAATTGTGAATAATTTGAGAAGTCGCTTCATAAGGAATTTTACAATGATGAGCTAAAGAAGAAACATTAAGGTGAAATTGAGAATGTAAAGTTTGGGGATCCATAGATAGAAAGGCAGACATTTTGGAGGCTAAATCAGCAGCAGCATTTTTTTTTTTTTTTTACTAAGTGGTCCTGGTAAAGTTGAAGGACCTTTGTGTCTAATAGAGAAACCTTTAATTCTGTTACTCAGGGCTGGATAATCATACTAGCAAACACCAAGCCTACCTGTGTAGGTTAGGAATATCTGTAGGCCTTAAACTAAAAACTTCTGTCTCTGGAAGCTCCTCTTGATAGTCTCTTTTTATAGTTGTCAGGCATTTCTGTCTGAGAATCCTTCTTTGTAGCCTCCAGTCTTACTTATCTTGCTTATCTCAGGCTAACATAAGGTGTATACCTTAAATTATTATTATTATTATTTAAAATGCCCAGGAATGACTGTGTTTTGGTTTTAACTATCTTTGCTGAGTGTTTAAGATGAAGCAGTTAAACTGACTTTTGTTTTTATCTATTATCAATAGTCAGCTGAGTTTTTATGGGAGTCATTCCTGGGTAAACTTTACAGCAGCTTCTCAGTTCTGCTAGTGCCATTTGAGCTAGGATGGGGTCAGGTCTTGCTTGACCATGTGGCTTCCCTTCTCTAGTGACCTTCCTCTATATAGCAAATGCACTGATTGGCTTTTTGTTCTCCAGTGGTCTCATTAATCTCCCTGATCAGGAGGTTATATGGCCCAGAGTTGCAAAGTTTTTTAGAGAAGGTTCCTGTTTCCTGGATTCAGACTGACTCAGAGGGCAAGAGCCAAATATTGGTTTTCTTGGCCCTTTTGATTTAACTTTAATTTTAAATCTTCATCTTAAACATCCAGTAAATAAATTTTAACATCCTTATATTAAGAGTACTGGGCTTTAATGTCTATACCTTTATAATTATTTATCTTTTTTATTAATTGGGGTATGTAGCTGTCTTGTAGGTGATGGCTTATTATCTTAAATTAACCCAGGTTGTGTTTTTAAAGCAGTACCTCTGTAAAATATGTGAAGAAGGGCTTTGCAAATGTGGGACTCAAGGAGAATCCGGTAGAGAGAAGGACACAGTTCACTCAGAACTGCTAGTCCAGAGGGGTCGGGGGCAGGGGACATGGAATAAAAGATGGGAGAAATTGCTTAGTGTCTTTAGAAATCTCTCTTGCCTTGTAGCACAATTCTGCAATGCCAAGTACTCAGGGGAGGTTGAGGCAGGAGGACTGCAAGTCAGAGCCCAGCCTGGACAATTAAGGGAGACCTTGTCCACAAATACAAAGGGTTGGAGATGTAGCCAAGAGCTAGAGTGCCCCTGACTTCACTTCTTGCCTGGACTTAATTTTGAAACTTGCTTTAACTGTCTTTTGAATATATACATCTTTTAAAATTCAAATTTCCTAAATTAGAACTCAAATTCTAGAATAACAGAGTATAACACTTGCCTTTCTTTCCAGCAGTCTTAGTCTGGAGAGACCTACTGTAGGGCAGCCATACCCAAATTTGGAATTAGATTACAAACAGATTACTATTGAAACTCATTAGTCTTTTGCCCCTGGTGCACCTGGGCTGTGCTCTGAACACAGAGGCCTCCACTTTTTAAAATTTTTTTCATATACTGGGGGTTTCAACCCAGAGAGGCTTAACCACTGAGCCATATCCCCATCCCTTTTTAAAATATTTCATTTAGAAACAGGGTCTCACTGAGTTACTTAGGGCCTCTCTAAACCACTGAGGCTGGCTTTGAGCTCAAAATCCTCCTGCCTCAGCCTCTTAGCTGCTGGGACTACAGGCATGCACCACTGCACCCAGACCAGAGGCCTCCACTTGTAAGGCTCTGGAGATAGAGTATAGGAATAAAGAAGAGGATTTGTTGAGGCAGACCCCAGACCCCTTCATCTTAAGCGACCTAGCACATCTCGCTGGGGACTTAGGAGTTTTGCATCAGGTAATTGCATGCTAATTTCTCAACAATTTGCTATCAAAGCCCAAAATGTTTCAATAGATGGAGTCCACATGTTCATGGAGAGATGGAGAAAAGAACTTGCTGTCAGACCCATCTAGGTCACTGTCTCCCCACTGCCAATACCTGTAGGTTCTGTTGACACTGGGGGAATGAAGGTTTCTACTGATTTTAAGAGAAATCCTTACCAAACTCTGAACTCAAAAAGGTATGCAAAATTCAAAAGTGACTATTCTGCAATGGTTAGGAATAATCACACTGTGAGCAGCTACTAAATTCCATCGTGGATAAGATTATATTAATGCTTTTGATTTCATTCCCTCATAGCTTCCTTTGTGGTTCAGTGTTGAGTCCATCTGTTTTACAGTAGTTTTATAAGAGTTTTAAGTCCAAGGAGTGTAAACTTGCATCAAGCTTGGTAAACACTGAAGGATCCCATCAGCAGCTAGTAATTCAATCAGCAGGGCTGGGGGTGTAGCTCAGTGGTAGAGTATCTGCCTGCATATATGAGGCCCAGATCTAATCCCAGCACTAGAGAGAGAGAAAGAGAGAGAGAGGGGAGGGAGAGGGAGGAAGGAAGGAAGGAAGGAAAAATGTTGTGGAGAGAAAATGTGATCAGCAGTGAGATTCCTCTCTTACACTGCACTATCCAAAGAAGATGCACGCAGATTACTTGGAGGCAGGTATTCAGGTCTTTTTATTTGGTAGAGCAGTGGGCTTTCCAACCAAAACATGCTTTAATATGAAACTTGCTTGCTTTGATGGAGGTGACTGTTGGAGGCCAACTAGGTTATCCTCCTTGGGACAGGATGAAAAAGAAGGAGGTTGAAGCAGCTGTCTCCATTCACAGGAATGCACAGGCCCCGTATCCCAGTCCTGCTGGCCCCCACTTGTGGGGTGCACGTGAAGTCAAGGTGCAGCAGTGGTGCTGGATGCAAATGACATGGGCAGGCCAGGTGGACAGGCCTGGTTGCAGTCTGAGCCAGAAGCTAGAGCCTCAGGGGCTCCAGCAGCAGCATATGAACCTCCATGAAGGAGAAGGAAAAAATTACGCCTCAAAATCTTCTTTAAGCCAGGCATAGTGGTGCATGCCTGTAATACCAGTGACTTTGGAGGCTGAGACAGGAGGTTCTCAAGTTGGAGGCCAGCCTGGGCAACTTAGCAAGTCATTCAGAAACTTATCAAGACCTTGTGTCAAAATAAAAACCCAGAGGAAGTTGACAATATAATGATACAGCTACTATGGAAAATAAGGAAATTCCTTAAAAAACAAAACAAACAAACAAAAAAAGTAAAACTAAAATCTGAATTATCATATGACTCAACAACTCTTACTTTTAGGTATATAATCAGAGCAGGATCTCAAAGGGAGCTTTACACACTCATAATAATGGTAGCATTATTCACCATAGCCAAGACATGAAAGAAACAGAAACGCCCAGCTATGGATGATGAATGCTGATGTGGTACATCTGTACAATGGAATATTCCACAGCCTTTTTCAAGGAGATTCTGACACCTGCTACAACACAGATGAGCCTTAGGGATATTATGGAAGTGAAATGTCAGTCACAAGAGAACTAATATTCTATGATCCCACTCACATGGGGTATCTAGAATAGCCCCAATAATAAAACATGAAGTGGGAGGGAAGTTGTGTTTAACAGGCAGAGTTTCAAATTGGCAAAATGAAAACTCTGTACTTGGAGGAATTGTACAGAAATGCAAATAGCAGATGTTGACCTTTCTGAATCTATCCTCCCTCTCCCTTAGTGTTTATTTGCTATCTGATAGGCCAAAATATTTATGATATCCTCAGAGAATTGTGCCGTTTCCTCATCTAGATTGCAAAGTCTTTCTTCAAGCTTGTCTATTCTACTCTTCAGATCATCTACTGAATTCTTAGTTTCTGAGATATCTGGAAGGCATTTTTTCATTTTTCCAATCTCTTCTCCCATCTCTCTGAGGACACTGATCACAGTTGTTCTATAGTTTGTTTCTGTTTCCTGGATTAGGTCTGCCTCTTTGGATGTTTGTGTTTGAAGAGTCTTCCACATAAAAAACCCTCCTACTTCCTCTTCCTCCTCTTTCTCAGGATTCCGTACCTTACTGAACACCACAATCTCTTCATCAGCTCCCATCTTTCCCATCACACTTGTCGCAGGAACAAGGCGACAGGTTGAGTCCCGTTTCTTACATAATATTGAGTCATCTTCGCCCTCCTCCTCCTCCTCCCACCACTCCTCCTCCTCTTCCACGGCACAGACCCCTTCTTCCTCTTTTGCCCTCACATAAAAGATGTCTTCCTTGTGGGTCTCTGAGTCTTCTCCTGTCACCTCAAAGGTAGGGATTCCTTTATCCTTCCACTCTGAAAACTCTTCCTCCCAAGTCTGTAAGTTCTTCACTTCTAGCCTAGTGACTTTTACCTCTTTGGTGAATACGAAATGCAAGCCATCACTTGCTGTTCCTCCAGCTTCATGTTTTGAATTTACTAGAGCATTACCCTGAGAGTAAAAAAAAAAAAAACAATTTTTTTTTTGTATATTGTATGTCTCTTACAGAATTAAAAATTTTCACTTCACTCTCTAAATTTAATATGACTACCACTTTGACAATGAGCAAGTACTGGGAGAACTGCTTCAATATTTCTTCTTCTATTTTTTTTTTTTTTGTGGTGCTGGGGATCAAACCTGGGGCCTTGAAGTAACTACATGTTTATGAAGGCCTAGGTAGGTGTATGTGGTGACTTGCCCAAGCAAGGCAAGTGTCTCTATGATTATTCCAACACACTCATAGCTACTTTAGTAGTACTCACAACAAATTTTCATGATGTCTTTATGCCTACCTTGGTCCTTCTACATTCCTATCCCTTGATGCTTTGTACATAACAGACTCTAAGTGACTATTTTCATCACTTGTATGTTTATTGCAATAAGTCCTTGTAACCAGGCACAGTGGTGCTTGCCTATAATCCTAGCAGCTCATGAGACTGAGGCAGGAGAATGTAAGTTCAAAACCAGCCTCAGCAAAAGCAGAGGCCTAAGCAACTCATGGAGAAGCTGCCTCTAAATAAAATACAAAAAAGGGCTGGGGATGTGGCTCAGTTGTGGAGCACTCACCTGGCAGGTGTGAGACACTGGGTTTGATCCTCAGCACCATACACTCAAAAAAAGAATTTAAGAACTTAAAAACAAAAACAGGGGTGGAATGTAATTTGGTGGTAAGGTATCCCTGGGCTCAGTTCTCATCACCCCAAATAAGTAAATGTAAATAAAAATTGTGAAGAAATGTCGACGTAATTATTTTTAATATTATGTTTTTTATTTAATGGGATTGTTTCATAAATACTGATTTTCCAGGCTGGGGATACAGCTCAGTTGGTAGAGTGCTAATCTCGCCTGTGCAAGGCCCTGGATTCAGAGCCCAGCACTAAAAAAACAAAAACAAAAAACCCCAACAAAACTAATTTTTTCCAGAATAACTGCACCAACTACTACTTCCACTTTGCACATAACTTGACATATTAATATACTTACCCCTTTTACGGGGATCCCATATCCTCCTCCTAGATTTGGTTTTTCCTTCTATTGGAGCACATGGTTCAGTAATTCTCCTATGACAGGTTTTTGGCTGGTAAATTGTCGTAAGCTTTGCAGGTCTGAAAATGTCTTCATCTCATCATTACATTTAAATGCTAATTGAACCTCACACTGAAACTCAGGTTCAAAGTCATTTTCTTTCAAAATGTTGAAGATGTCGCCCCACTGCTTACTGACTTCCAAGGTGGCTGATGCCAGAGGGTCTGCAGCCAGGGTGAGCATGGCTCCTTCATCCTTCAGAGTTTCTTCTTCTCTTGATGCTTTGATGGTCTTCTCTTTGTTACTGAGGCTCTGGAAGTTTTCTTTCTCCATTGCTTTTACTGCTCCACCCTCCCTATGCTTTCGCTTTTCTTTGTCGGGTAGTTGTATGTGGTGACTGCCATTTCTACATGTGTGGTCATTCATATCTGAGGCTTCTGCCATCCCTCCAATGGCCTGGTAACTTTGGGACTCATTCTGGGATAATTCCTTCCCTTGATTGCTAGTGGACATCTTGACTTTGTCCCATTTACAACTCAGGTCGTCTATTTCCTCATTTCTAAAAGATAAGTTTTCAGTACACTCAACGAATTTAGAATTTTTTTCTTCTTGTTCCCCAAACTCTGTTTTTTGTGAAGCTAAATCTTTTCCTTCCTGCCACTCTTCCCTGATACCACACTGCTCTTTATCTTTTGTTTCAGATATCTCACTTTTTACTAGCATTTCCTTTAAGTCATTTTTCAGGGTTTCCCTCATCTCAAAAAACATCAGGTCCTGCATTTCCATGAAGATCTTAAACTTCTCCACAATAGTTGTTGATATATAATCTTTGTACTTGAAATCTAATATCCGAGGTATCTCCTCATCAGTACCTCTTAGCTGATTTCTTTTGACACAGGTGGTTTGTTCCTGTTCCCTTGCAAATCTAGACATTTTTGACTGTACAGTTGACAGGGTGTCTATATTGTCCAGATTGTATTGTTTTCCCTTTTGAAGAGTAATTTTAGTTCTTGCACATTGGCTAGGCTTCAGAAATCTAAAATCCTTAAAAATAAAATCCTGAAATATAAAGAAATTAAAAAATTATTTACCAATGAATTTCACTGAGAAACTCAGTAATATGAACTTCATTTACAATATGTACTCCATAAAAATAAGTAGAGGACAACTAATGAGATGGGCATATGAACACTAGAATGAGAAAAGTCAGTATTCACAATTTGTGCATGATCATTAAAACCCATTGACACGCTGTGTGTGGTGGCATATACTATAATTTCAGTTACTCAGGAAGCTGGGGAACTTGAGGCTCCTCAGGAACTTGAAGATCACAAGTTTAAGGTCAGCCTGATCCATTTCACAAGATCCTGTCTCACAAAAATATATATAAAAAGTGTACGGGATGTAGCTCAGTGGCACAGTACATGTGTAGCATACGCAAGGCCGTGGGTTCATTCCCCAGCATAGGAAGAAAAACAGATGAGCCTGACAGCTGATAACTAAAAATAATGGAACTAGTTGATTTCCCATAATATTAATTTTTCAGTTTACATTCTGCATAACGAGCATCAAACAAATTAACCAAAACAAACATTTTTTTTTTAACCAAGTACCATACCAACCTGGATGGAATCCTGCACAAAACCAAGGAAGAGAAGTCTTTTTAATTACAGAGATTGGTAACATTAGGACCATTCCTCAAAATCAGCTGACAAACTGTATGTGGTGGTGTCAACCTCAAATCTCAGCTACTTTGGAAGCTGAGGCAGGACGCCTATAAGTTCAAGGCCATTATAAAGGGATAGGGGGTTGGGGTTGTGGCTAAGTTATAGAGCACTAGATTTAGCATGTGTGAGGCACTGACTTTGATCCTCAGCACGACGAAAAAAATAAAGATATTGTGTCCTCCTACCACTAAACAATAAATGTCAAAAAGAAAAAAGGATAGTGATATGGCTTAGTGGTTCTATGCCCTTGAGATCAATCCAGAGCACCAAAAAAAAAAAAAAAAAAAAAAAAAA